>NW_025871337.1:0-1034 GCF_002878395.1 Capsicum annuum
TATCAACAACTTATGACTGTCAGGATTAACAAAAGAGAACACTTGGTATAGTAGATGACATCTTAACATCTGCATTCAACTCTAATTAGTTAGGTTCGGAAGAAGAAATCCATGTAATTAGAAACCTATTGATTAATGATCATTCCTTCTTCTTTGGAATAGGCTATTATTTCATGGTTAGAAAAAAACAGTATGTTGCCTCTTCTCAACTGCAAAAAAAAAAAATCCCCCCCCCCCCTCCCCCCCCCCCCCCCCCCCCCTCCCCCTTCCCCGGGGCCATCAAACTGTCTAAACACCATAACTCAAGATCTAATGACCAACTAACACCCATCCCTGCTGCCAAATCCCAAAATAAAAGTAAACCTACCTCTTTGTAATAAACAACAACATCAATCACATATCCAAATAAATATTTTCCATTTGTTCATTGAGAAACCATGTTACAGTCTACCATATGCAGGCAGTTATATCCTACAATACTCAAAATCAAGGGATGACAAGCAATACAAATCCATAGTTTCAAAACCATTAGCTTGGTGAAAACATTTCTTCCCTCAATAACTAAGGACTAAGGTTGGTTGTGCAATACTTGTTCCATATTCATTCATGTAGATGTATGCACAGGACAACTCATTATCATCATCTATTTACTGGAGTTATTGTTAAATCTATATGATTTACATCCACAAACTGCATTGACTTAACAGATTACGAGAAATGAATATAATATTGGAAACAATTGTAATGCATTTTAGCACCAAAAAAGAAAGAAGCATAACATGAAAAGAACAGTTTCAGGGATTAAACTTACAGGAATGAGAAAAGGAGAACAACTCTTCTTGAATTCAAAGATGCAGAGCGCTTGTATTTTCTCAATCTGTTGCTAGATATATCATGTATCTTCTCTGTCAAACATTTATCTGCCATTTCAAACAAATAAACATTTGTGAACTTTTCATCTCATTGTACAACTTAAGCTCAAATTGTACAAGAGATAGCTCCAGGGTTCAGGGCTGAAATCAGAGATAAATCTG
>NW_025871338.1:0-8053 GCF_002878395.1 Capsicum annuum
ATCATTTTTTCCAACTCATTCATGTTAATATTAACGGGAACTTGCATAGGATAGTCGAAGTCAATGGGGGAAAAACCATGCATTGGACTTGATTTTGCTGAGTTCTCCCGTGAAGACATAATTTCTTCAAGTTTCAGCTAGTCGCTCGGCTCCGATTCTATTCCTTGGTTTCTTCTTTCCGCCCTAATCCAATCTCTGAGGCAAACTAGAACATTCATTGCATTGCTTCCCAATGAGTGTCGGTTGTCTCCAAGCTGCTCTCGTTCCTGACTAAAGGCGCTCTCTGATGCAACGGTTGACATTGAAACATTCAAGATATCTCTAGCTAATCTTGAAAGCACAGGATATTGTGTTTCATTACTCTTCCACCAATCTAACGTGTTGATCCGTCGTCTGCGATCCTCTGGCGGCGATCTAAGATAATATTTCAGCTCTCCCCGATAAGTTGATGTGTAAGCTCTCTTATCAACACTGTTCCAACAAGTTAAATCATAAAAGGAATCAGGAAAACCACTATGTGCCGGCCTTTTAGAAGATGATGGCTCCTCGGGAGGATGAGGAGCGACAATTGGAGTGATATTTGTAGGTACGGCTAAATCAAATAAATCAGCATAGTGATTATATAATTTTTCTATGTATTTATTTGCATCACTCATAGCCGTTTACAAATCAGGTTGTACTTGTTCAGAATTATTGTTAATATTTATTTCTAAGTTAGTATAAATAATAGTACTAAAGTGACATTATTATATTTCATGCACGAATTTAGCATAGGATCAACCAAGTAAATAGGAGGAATCGGGAAAAAATATTTTTTAAATTAGGTAAACATGGCACCAACATCTTCTTTATAACCTTCTTTATTTTTATATTCTTTGAGCAAACCAGATATATCGGCTATATATGCCAAAATATTACAAACAGTAGGATAATAAGCACCGGAAAATTCATAGCTACATAAATTTTTTATAAAAACTTAACAAGATCATTAATTACAACCCAATCAGAATCATGTAGCATGCAATCAGCAGAATCAGCAAATGAACCGCAATGTTGGTTAAAAACTAGTGTAATAGGAATTCTACACTTATAACAAGTTTTTAAAAAATCATACGTAGAATTTCATCTAATATCAATTTCCTCAGGCATCAATATCGGTGTAAGTCTATTTTCTTGATATTTCACTTTAAATTCTCTAATTCTCGATCTACGATTATTTTCTTGAATAAAACCAACAGCAAGACGATTTTTTTCAATATAAAGCTCAAAAAACTCAAGATCAACTTTTACAATTAAATTATATATATGACATGCACACTTAATATGAAAAATTTCAGGCAACGGCGGAGATAGCGTAGATTTTAATTTTTTTACAGCAGTCTTATTGTTAGAAGCATTATCAAAAGCAATACATACAATTTTATTTTTGATACCATAATATCCGGCAACTTTAACAATAGAATCAGCAATAAAATGTCTAGTATGTTTACGATCATCATCATATAAAAAAGCAAGAATACGTTTTTGCATCACAAAATTACTATCCATCCAGTGACAAGTAACGGTTAAATAATTATTTTTATTTACAGCACGCCAAGATCAGAAGTTAGGTACAATCTACATTGACTATTTTTTAACAATGTTGATAAATAAAAACAATATTGTGAATGAAGTCTAAAAATATCAGACCGACAAGTACTTCTAGGAATACCATTAAACATAGGATTATAAATTGCTTGTATATAATGAATAAAGGCATCAGAAGAAGGAAAATTAAAAGGCAAACAACCCACAACTACCATTTTAGTTATTTCTTCCCGGTCCCTCAATTTATTATACTTCTTTATTACCTGACCGGTTACTGGGTCCATTCTAGTTTGCATTGGCCCACCAACATCCCCACCACCTCGTTCAATATTTAACTCTCTTTCGTAAGCTTCACCTATACAACAACAAACAACAACAAACCCAGTGTATTCCCACTTAGTGGGGTCTGGGGGGAGTAAGATGTACGCAGTCCATACCTCTACCTCTGATGAAGTAGAAAGGCTGTTTCCGAAAGACCCCCGGCTCAAGTCACGAGATATCACACAAACACATAGTACAGCACAGAAGCAGATGACATAACATAGATACGGCACCCATAAGGAATATAAAACAGAGTAAAGCAGGAATGCAGGAATATAAAGCAGAGGAAAGCACACAGATTCGTAATAAACATGGAACACGGAACACGAAACACTGAATACGGAATCATAACAGGAATACACCCCCACCAATTAATTTCCTACACTAGCGACCCGAACTGGCCCTAATCCTCTGCCGTAATTCGCATCTTCCAGACCTTCCTATCTAGGGTCATGTCCTCGGTGAGCTGTAACTGTTCCATGTCCCGCCTAATCACCTCACCCCAGTACTTCTTCGGTCTACCCCTTCCCCGTCTAAAACCATCCAACGCTAGCCTCTCACACCTACGGACCAGGGCGTCCATGCCCCTCCTCTTCACGTGTCCGAACCATCTCAATCGTGCTTCCCGCATCTTACACTCCACTGAAGTCACACCAACCTTCTCCCGGATAGTCTCATTCCGAACTCTATCCCCTCGGGTCAGTCCACACATCCAGCGCAACATCCGCATTTCTGCCACCTTCATTTTTTGGATGTGGGAGTTCTTAACTGGCCAACACTCCGCTCCATACAGCAAGGCCGGACGGACTACCACCCTATAGAATTTGCCTTTAAGCTTGGGCGGCACCTTCTTATCACACAGCACCCCCGATGCGAGTTTCCACTTCATCCATCCCGCCCCAATACGGTGCGAGACATCCTCGTCAATCTCACCGTTACTCTGGATCACGGACCCGAGATACTTGAACTTATCCCTCTTCCCTACCTCCTGTGCTTCTAGCGTCACTCCTACCTCATTCTCCCGCCTCACGTCATTAAACTTACATTCCACATACTCTGTCTTGGTTCTGCTCACCCTGAACCCTTTAGACTCCAGAGTTTGCCTCCACAACTCTAATTTGTCATTCACACCCCCTCGAGTCTCATCTATCAGGACTACATCGTCTGCAAAAAGCATACACCACGGCACCTCCCCTTGGATACGCCGCGTCAACACATCCATTACTAACGCAAACAAAAAGGGACTAAGAGTAGATCCCTGATGCAATCCTGTCAGGACAGTGAAATGCTCTGAGTCTCCTCCCGCCGTCCTCACCTGGGTTTTCGCTCCCTCATACATATCCTTAATTACTCTGATATATGCCTGCGGTACTCCACTCACCTCCAAGCATCTCCAAAGCACTTCCCTGGGGACTTTGTCGTACGCCTTTTCCAGGTCGATGAACACCATGTGCAGATCCTTCTTCCTCTCCCTATACTGCTCCACCAACCTCCGTACCAGGTGGATTGCCTCCGTCGTCGAGCGGCCGGGCATAAATCCGAACTGGTTTTCCGAAATAGACACTATCCGTCTCAGCCTCACCTCGACCACTCTCTCCCATATCTTCATAGAGTGACTCAGTAACTTAATCCCCCTATAGTTATTGCAACACTGAATGTCCCCCTTATTCTTATAGAGGGGGATCATGGTACTCCACCTCCACGCCTCGGGCATCTTTGCCGTCCTGAAAATTTCATTGAACAATGCAGTCAACCACCTTACACCAGCCTCTCCAACGAACTTCCAAAACTCCACCGGTATCTCATCCGGCCCCGTCGCCCTACCCCTTCGCATCCTGCGGACTGCCTGTCTAACCTCGTCTACCTTAAAACGTCTACAATAGCTAAAATCTCGACACTCCCCTGAGTGCTCCAGTTCCCCTAACACAATAGCTCTGTCCCCCTCGTCATTCAAGAGCCTATGAAAGTACGACTGCCATCTCTTCTTTATGTGACCGTCCTCCACCAACACTCTACCGTCCTCCCCCTTAATGCACCTCACCTGATCGAGGTCACGACCCTTCCTCTCCCTAGCCTTAGCGAGTCGGAACAACTTTTTCTCCCCTCCTTTCCCCTGTAATCCTGCATACAAGCTCTCAAAAGCGGCCGTCTTAGCTGCCGTGACCGCTGACTTCGCCTCCTTCCTCGCTAGCTTGTACTCTTTCCTGTTTACCCGCTTCTCTTCTTCGTCCTTGCTTTCCACCAACTTAGCATACGCCTCTTTCTTGGTCTCCACTTTCTTCCCCACCTCTTCATTCCACCACCAATCCCCCCGATGATGTCCGGCCCGGCCCCTAGAAACACCCAACACCTCCCTTGCATTCTCCCTGATGCACGTTGCCGCCCTGTCCCACATATTATCCACGTCCCCCCTACACTCCCACACCCCCATTCCCGCCAACCTCTCCCCTATCTCCCACGCATTCACTGGCGTCAAGCCGCCCCACTTAATTCTCGGTCTACACTCCTTACTCCTCCTCTTTCTATTCTTCTTTATACCCAAATCCATAACCAAGAGCCTATGTTGGATCGAAAGATTCTCACTCGGGATGACTTTACAGTCTTTACACAACGCCCTATCCCCTTTCCTAAGCAACAAAAAGTCAATCTGGGTCCTGGCTATCGCGCTCCGAAAAGTGATCAGGTGCTCGTCCTTCTTCGGGAAGCCCGAGTTCACCACCACCAGCCCAAACGCCCTCGCAAACTCCAATAGGGTCGCACCCTCTTCATTTCTCTCCCCAAAACCAAAACCACCATGCACATCCCCAAAGCCTCCCGGTAGCGCCCCGATGTGCCCGTTGAAATCCCCTGCTACAACAATCTTCTCCGAACTGGGCACGCCTCTCACCACCTCATGTGCCCGATGTGCCCGTAAGCTTCACCTATATGTCTCATTAATGTACCTGTACCCCCTTGCTTGCCTCCACTTCTATGCTTATATATTTGTTAATAAATACTGCATTGCACCTCAGTATTTGATATACGTTCAAAAATTTGTCATGCAACACTCGTTGTTTTACGAGGTCTTGGGGCACGAGGAGGACAGAGAGGGAGATTAACTGATTCAAATCTAATATTAGCATTTCCTACTGTAGGTGTCTCATCAATATTTTCATTATCTTCGTCTAAATTAACCGCATCTACTTCATTTTCTTCTTCTATACCTTAATTTTTCTAAGCTTCTACATAATCCATATCGTGAGCACCTTCACTTATTTCTTCCTCAAAAGGTGTACCAAGCGGTACCGAAGGCGAAGGCACATGAGTATATCTACTACTTGAATTACCTCTACCGCTAGTAATTCATTTTTTACTACCACTACCATTTTCGGGATAAATTTTTTTAACACCTTTAGTAGCTAGGTTTCTTAATTTATCCATAGTATAAATTAAATTAAACTAAAAAAAATTCAAAGTACACAAATATAATAAAATTAAATATTAAACAATTAATACAATAAATAAAAATTAAACGTAAGAGATGGAACGACAATACCAAATTTTAGAAGTATCCGAAGGTTGCGACTTTAGAAACTTTTGCTCGTACTTTGTAAATGCAAAATTTAAAAATTAAATTGAACACTTTAAGAAATTAAATATATTGAATATTTGAGAATTGAGAATTGAGATTTACGAGAAATGAGATTTGAGAGAGTGAAAAATTGTGTGAAAAATGATTTGAAGGTGTAGGGTATTTATAGAATTTTTTTGGGGATTAAAAAATAATTTTTAAAGTAATTTTTTTTTTAAGAAGTGGGCCCAAACTGGCCGTTTGGACCCAAAAACGGCTATATAGCCGTTGGGCCAATGGCTAGTTTGGCCCAAAAATCAATTTTTTAAAAAAAAAAGAATTCCGGGCTGGACCGGTTAACCGATGGGCCTGGATCGGGCTTGTTCCGGGCCGGGTTAACCAGACCCAAATTAAAAAAATAATTTGTCCGGTACCCGGTACCCTAAAGCCCTAGGGCTTACCGGGCCGGGTCAAACCGGGACGGTTCCTTTAAGTGGGTTGATAGGCTTACTCTTGAGACACAAATAGAAATAACGTGAATAAGATAGTGACAGCGTCAGACTTATGTCTAAATTTGTGGTGCTCGGGCTCCGTTAAATTTAATATAGATTAAGTATAATTATATAAAAAATATATAAAAATTGACATAATATAAAGAAAAGTACCTCGAAAATCAAGAAAATAGTTGGGTCCTGTGATTTTCAAGTGAACCCTTAAAACTTTAGGTGTTAATATATATTTGTTCAAATTAAACCTATCGAGTACCGACGATCCCTAAATCCAAGTTTCATCATTGGATAGTTGAATATCTTATCTGAAGTTGATTGATTTCCTGTATCTATTTTTGCTGGGTTCAAAGTATATGAAAAAGTGTGAATGAAAAATGGAGGAAAAATAGTGGAGAGAAGGGAGACACCAATTTAGAAAGTGTACTCTCAAATTGGAAAGTTCACTGTTTCTCCCACATTGGTGGAAGAAGAGAACTTGTGAGTGTTTAAAATAAGGAACACTTACTACACATGGTAAGTGAGACAAGAAATAAGAGATGCCTCGAGCCGTCATCGTCGTCACTCGCTTGGCTCGACTTTGGATTTGGATTTGGAAAATGATCGATGAAATCTATCTTTTTGGACAAAGTTTATTTGACAGAAATTCAGTCCGAAAATACCAAAGGGAAAAACGCAACTTTTTTCTGTGTTTTGATACTCCATTTATATGCATGCATAGAGATTCTGAAACAGTGTTTCGAAACAGTGCAGTGCTGAAACGAAGGGATGCAACCCTTCAACGAAATAACACACTGATTCATGAAATGGTATGCCTGTTAAAAAAATACACATTCTTTGGAAGAACAGACATGGCTTTTCCAGAAACGTCACACCTTTTAAGTGAACCATTGCCACTTTTCAGAAGAGGCACATGTTGGCTATATAAACCTGCTTTCATCCACAGGTTTAGGTACGAATTTTTTGAAATACAAACTCTCTTCTTGTCTTGAAAAACTTTTTGTGTGATCTATCAAATTGTTGAGTGAGTTTGTTGAATCCAATAATTTGAGGTACCGCTATTGTTCGGATTGTAGGCCATCCTTGGAGGAAGATTCTATAACCTCGGGTACAGTAAGGGAAATTATTCCTTAAGGACACTCCGTGAAGTCGGGGGACTTGACCTTAAATTCTGTTTCATCTATTTTCTGAAATCTTACACACTTCTTGGATAGATTATTAAGTAATCTTGTATTGAAGGTGTTAAAGAACTTCAAAGGTGTTCGTGTTTATACATGAACTATTGTTGAAGTTGGTGTTGCAATTATACAGATTCTTGTACCCGAAACTACATAAGATAATAATTTTCGGGCGTCAAACTGAACCAATAGTACGCAACCCCTTTCCTTGATTGAATCTGGCTTCGTTGCGTTCTGAATCAATCAAAAAAACTTATTGATTTGATTAATCCCATTTCATTTATTTGGGTGAGAGGGAGGTTGTGAGTCACTTGGTCTACGAATTTTTTCGTTGGTTGATTCTCGAAATTGAAAAAAAAAAAAATAGGACCCATACCCACAAATTTGCAGGTTCTTTAATTTAATTTTCTTTCTCCCCCATAAAGGTTTCTACTTTCTACTCTTTCTCTATTATAAAATGAAAAATCGAAAAAAGAAAAAGAAGTGTGGAGAAGGCGATGCGACGATACTCAAATTGTAAGGCGTTGAAAGAAACCCTTAAGAAAAATGTCAAGACCCTCTTTGACTTTGATATAGAACACAGAATGCCCGACTTATCAATTTATTCGATAAACTACTAGGGGCTCATGTAGCCCATACTAGATTAATTGTATTATGGACCGGAGCAATGAACCTGTTTGAAGTAGCCCATTTCGTATCCGAGAAGCCTATGTATGAACAAGGATCGATCTATGACCCTCGGATGCCGAAGGCGTCCTTGGGGTGATCTCGTAGTTCCTACGGGATGGAGATGATAGGATCGATCCATAGTTTTTTCTTCCTTTTCTTTTGCCGCATTTCACTTAGAAAGTGAAGAGATGTGACGATGTAGCAGTTTAAGAAAGATATGGAGGTATTTTTAGGACAATATC
>NW_025871339.1:0-1505 GCF_002878395.1 Capsicum annuum
GGTGCCAAGGGCGGAGGAATAATAGCCCCTGTGGCACCAGCCCCATCCAAGACATCATAATCATCATCAAAAGCAACTTGCACAGCTCGGCGTTCGGGTCTCATCCTAGCTTGACGATCTCTGTTGACATTTCTGTTCACTGGTGCAGCCACATCATCTGCACGCCTTAGATTTAATAACTTATCATCACCTAGGTCCTCATCATCAAGATTTGGTACCCGACCTGGGTTATTAGCATTCTGTTGATTTAATTGCACGGCTGCCAATGCAGCTAATCTAGCCTACTCTTGTTGAGTAGCTGTCCTTTCAAGGTCTCCTTGCGCATCCATTCTGCCAATGAGATGTGGTTCAGGAATTATAGGTAATAATGGCTGACCAAATCTCCGTGTATTTGGCATGCAATCCACTAAACCTGAACAAAACAAAAAAAACAAACAAAAAGTAAAATTTGAGAATCTTTGACCAAAGGGTCTATTAACTATCACAAACTTAGTTGACAACCGTATTCCCCGGCAACGGTGCCAAAATTTGAAACGCCCAAATTACAACTCTCGTTAGAAAGTGCAAGCGGTCACTGTCAAATATACAACCCAACTGGGTTGGGTGTCGAATCCCACAGGGAATACTATGATCACTAAGTATTTCGATTATTATTAGACTGTTGGTTGAAGGTTCCAAGATAAGGGGGTTTCGGTTTAGGTGCACAATACTATTATCAGTGTAACAATGAGATGATGTGTGTAGTAATATTTGATCATAGAGAATGACAAGTCAGAGTTATGTCCACCTTGTAGCTTCTACTTCTCTATTAACTATGAGTAATACGGATTTTATACATGCATGCACTTATAGAGAGACGTATTCTAATTCTAAATCCAAGTGTTTTTCAACCATCAATGATTTATTCACTTTAGTTCTTTCGAATCCAAAGTGTACAACAAATTATACGAACTCTCCAAAAAGTTAATCCTGCTAGGGCATTAACATGTAAAATAGAGGTTGGAAACCCTATTTTCTCGTCACACTCTCTTTTCCAAACAGTAACTTTTCTATCGAACAAGTTATTGTTATAATGGCGCATTCCCTATGTTTTGAACCATGAGAATTCAATCAAAATGAAGAGAGTAATGATATAAGTGGATTAACACATAATACATTCAAAAACCCATAGCAATAGAGAGTATACTACAAGGTTTCATAACCCTAACAAATAAACTTAGCTACTCATGAATAAAACAGACATCAAGATAGAAATATTCATCATACCAAAACATAGAATGATCTTGGTGATGAAGATGACTAGCGAAATTAAGAGAGAAACACGTTTCTCTCTCTCTGTCCTCAAGCTAAGCGTCTCTCTTGTTTTCAAAATAATACAGAATGTCAATAATTGATTAAAAATTCAGCAATCATGCTTTTAATAACATCCTTTTCTAATAAATTGCTACTGCATCCTTAACTATTTTTAAATAGTTAAGGATGCAGTAGCAATTTATTAGAGAAGG
>NW_025871339.1:1605-2106 GCF_002878395.1 Capsicum annuum
TCTCTCTCTGTCCTCAAGCTAAGCGTCTCTCTTGTTTTCAAAATAATACAGAATGTCAATAATTGATTAAAAATTCAGCAATCATGCTTTTAATAACATCCTTTTCTAATAAATTGCTACTGCATCCTTAACTATTTAAAAATATTGAGTTTGCCCGGGAAAAAGTTCCCATGCGGCACATTCAATCCAAGAGCTGCTTTCCTTTTTATGTGAAGTTTTCCTTTGCTGTCCACAGGTCCCCAAAGTGCTGTAATCTTCCTCATTAGTACCTGAAAAACATGCTAATCACATAGATCAGCTCACTTAACTAAAAATAGACTAAAATTGCAGGAATTATGTATTTTATCCTCAAAACTTAGTTAAAACATGGGTAAGTTATGGTGCTTAGACGTATAAATACGCCCAACATCATTCGTCGACCCTCACCATCGCACTTGTGCGGTTTTGACTACTGTAAAACGGTCATAACTTTCTACCCCGATACTAGATTTGGAAAAAATT
>NW_025871340.1:0-2205 GCF_002878395.1 Capsicum annuum
TTGTCTTAGTTAAAGCGTTTAGCTGAAAATCCAAAAAAAAGTTTTTTCTTTTTCGTTTGTTTTGGTAGTGTCTCTTAAGTTAGGGTCAATTTATTAGTTAATCGTTAATTGTCCAAACTGATTGAACTATGCATACCTGATTCCCTTCCCTCGGGTTGGGATACGTAGGCAACCCTCAGCGGGTTCGGTAATTTTTTGTGTCGGCCTTGGTCTTAGTATTAGCCTAGGTCTCTCATCCCGTAATCTAGAGTTGTTTGCCAAGTAGACTGATTTCGCTCAGTACTTCTGTTCGGCAAATTGGAATCATGAATGTGGTCTGTCCCATCGACATATGTTTGCGTCAAAAATTCCAAGGGTTGGAAATCTTCTACTCCTGTCGAATTTTGAGATAACGTCTCGTGTGTTACTACAGGAGTTCTGATGGTTGTCAAGGTGCCCAAAAAGTTAATCAAATGGTGGGAAATGTTTAACTATGTTGATCAACAGAAACTGGTTAAAATATTAGGTGATCTTACGGAACTTCTGTATGTTAACTCTCGTCCAGATTTAATAGAGGCTTTGTTGACCTTTTGGGATCCAAGTAGTTTGGTGTTCAGGTTTGGAGAATGTGAAACGACTCCTACTTTGGCAGAAATATCCGGTTTGTTGCATTTTCCTTATATCGAGAAGGATATGATCCGAGCACGAAATCATACTGGTGTAAGATTTTTGCAGTCTTGTGGTTTAAAAAGTAAGGGTATCCGTTTGGGTTGTTTAAGTGACTCGTGGGTTTCCCTAGATTTTTTGTTCACCAGATTCGGGCCCTCGGAAGGTTTTGATTGCTTTTGGGATGAATTTCATATGACTAAGGAGAAGTGAGAGAAAAAACGTCTTGAAGTGCTCACCCTCGCTTTGTTAGGTACTTTAGTATTTCCACTAGAAGAAAGACGTATTAATACCCGTTTGCAATCTGTGGTGATGGCCCTATTTCATAAGGATCAAAATGACAAGGGTATTAATCAAAAGGGCAGGTTCACTGTCATACCCATGATCTTAACAAAAATATATAAGGTTTTAACCGAAGTGAAAGGGGGAAGGAGATTTTTTGAGGGCAGTAACCTGATATTACAGTTATGGATAATGGAGCATTTGCATGCGCCTTCTTTAGTTAGACCCGACGTGTTAGATCGTTGTATTCCCAATCGAGTGAAAGCCATGGACTCCAGGTTGCGTTTGGATAAATTCTCGTTACCCGTGGGAGTCGAGGCTTGGATTGAATTTCTTGAATTAAGAACCGGGGATAACGTTTTGTGGACTTATCTGTGGCTTCGTCCAAAGATAATTTTATTGGGTTGTCAGACGCAGTTCCCTTTAGTTATGTTAGGGCTCAATTGCACTAGACCATACAATCCTTCTAGGGTAATGCGCCAGTTAGGTAGGTTACAGGACGTGCCACCAGCAGTGGATCTTCTGAAGGATGTTGAGTACTTCAAGGACCAAGCCTTAGGTGAGAGCAAGTACGAGCAGTTTTGGAAGCATGCAGCAAAGCTGGGTGTGGACACACTCAAAGAAAGTTTGGATAATCTTGGCCACACTCAGGGATATGAGGTCTGGCTTCAATCTATCCCTCGGGGTATCAGTCAACCCTTACCAGCGCAGCTTAGAGGGAGAATACAGGAAGAATGCATAATAGACGATCATTAGGATGAAAGTGTAGGGTCTAAAGTGGAAACGCTGAGGGTTCAGCTAGCAGATTTGTTCAAGACGGTAGAAAGGTGTCAGATTAATCTTTCCAAGTGCACTCCTCATGAAGCAGGGATACGAGCCCGAAGCTTCTTCCCCAATATCAGGGCGTCTTTACAGGATATGCTACAAAGTTTAAATGGAAGAAAGAGATCTTCAGAGGCAGGTCCATATCAGCCAGGGTCATCACGTAGAGCACCAGTCTGAAAGAGCATTTCTTATCTTTATTCAGTTTGAGTCTTTATGTGTCTGTCATTGTAGGGTGGTGTCGGTTTTAAGTCAAAGTCAAGTTGTTTTTGGTATTAGAGTCTTTATTAGTAATTTCACCTATGTCGTCTTAGGGGTCTATAATTTGGTTCCATATTTGTTGCGTAGTTTAAAGTGGTCCCAAATTTTTGTACGTTTTGTTGTTTTCTTTCTTCAAAATGTTTTGATGTTACATCTTTCCTTGGTTTGTTTATTTTCATTTTCGTAAAAAAAAAA
>NW_025871341.1:0-1775 GCF_002878395.1 Capsicum annuum
TGACGGGGAGAGAAGTGACTTCCCAATTATTGAGCCGGACAGCTGGACCTATGAATTGCACGTCTGTCATACTGGTACCTTTTCCTGCTTTGACCATATCAACTTCAACACAAAGGTTCTGGAAGTCATCAACCAATTCAACCTCAAATTCCACATGCTTCATGACACCGCTCTTAACAAATGATTCACTGAGTAGTGGCATTGGGCGAGGGAGTGACCATGTTTCTTTTTTGCTTCCCTTGGCTTTCTCTAAATCTTCAGCCATAGGCTAAAATCCCAGACCAAACGTGCCCACATTCTCACTCGGACATATGAGATGAGCTATACCGTGCAGAGACGCTCCCAAGCCCTTTCCTGGCTCGAATCCGTATTTCCAAAGTTGACTCACCATCATGATTGAAGCAGAAGACAATTGCGGTCCCGGTATAACCTGCCATTCAAGGATACGATTCACTGGCACTGTATCAAAAATTTGATTGACGAATGTCTCCTCTACGTTATTTGCTTCAATAAGAGACAAGGGAGAATCTTCGCAGGCTGACAAATCTCCTTCACCATGAATAACTACTTCTTTCCTGTCATGCTCAAACTTAATCATTTGGTGCAGTGTAGATGCAACCGCCTTAGCCTTGTGGATCCAAGGCCTTCCCAACAACATATTGTAAGAGGATTCTACATTCAATACTTGAAACTCTATGGCGAACTCAACAGGCCCTATGGTCAACATTAGTTCTATTTCGCCAATGAAATTTGATTTTGCACCACTAAAAGCCCTAACACATACATTGTTGGGCCTGATCCTGTCAGCACCAATATTCAACTTTTGCAAAGTAGAAATAGGGAAAATATTTGCACCTAAACCTCCATCAATCATAACATGAGTGACGTAAAAATCTTCATACTTCACTATAATGTAAAGGCCCCGATTATGCCCTGTACCTTCAACAGGCAATTCATCGTCAGAAAAGCTGATCCGATTGACCTCAAAGATTTTTCCAACCATTTTCTCAAGTTGGTTGATTGTAATCTCCCTTGGAACATATGCTTCATTTAATACCTTTAGTAAAACATCACGATGCTCATTGGAGTGCAACAACAAAGATAAAAGGGAAATTTAAGCAGGGGTTTTCTTCAACTGGTCTAATATTGAATACTCTGGCAACTTCATCTTTTTCAAAAATTCTTTGGCTTCCTCTTCAATGATAAGATTTTTGATAGATGAAGGTCCACTCACCGTTGGCTTGGACTTTCTTAAGCTTTCAGGCACAAAGCATCTTCCTAACCTAGTCAAACCCCCTACCTCATCCACATCTTCCACAACTTCTTTCCCGTGATAGGTCATCACCGTCTGCCCATAATTCTAGGGAATCTTTTTTGTATCAACTATCGGAGGTTAGGTCACCGGTTTGAGGAAAATAGGTGCTGCCAATGCTCCTTTCACCGTCAAGATGGGCTGACTCAGAGCTCCTACCACTGTCAACTTAGGTTTATCCTGGCTTAAATCAACATACCTTCTGGAACCTTGTACTGTGATCAAGGGTTTCTTTGTGCTTTCTTGAGCTTTATCTTCTCTCATTCCTTCCTGGCTCAATGACATTGCTTTCAAAGACTCCGCTACATTCACCGATTTCTCCTCAATGGACTGTATATTGATAATAGGCTTATAACCCCTCGAAGACTCTTTCCCATCATATATCAATTCTAATATATTGGCTTCAGCATGGGTTGGCAGCGGATTCTGGTTAATGTTTGGACCCTCCGGGGCCTGGACCAGC
>NW_025871341.1:1875-6721 GCF_002878395.1 Capsicum annuum
CCTTCCTTGGATTGGGCTTAAAACCTTCAACTTTCTCAACCTATCAAACAAGCTAGCATATGACTCTCTAAGAGGTGTGAATTGATTTTTGGCCGCCTTCTCCTTCTTATACTCGGGCCTAGGCTGAAAACTGGTTCTGGAGGGGTTTTGATAATTTGGTGTAGCAAATGGGCAATTTTGTAGAGCTTGCGCGCGCCACTGCGGGTAAGAAGGGATTTGGGCATATGGCTGTGCACTATATACTGGATACGGAGGTAGTGGAATGGAATATAAAGAGTTTTGTGGAGGGTAGTAATGGTGGGAAGGAATATATGGAGCTTGGGTGTAGATTTGGGCTTGGGATTGGGGATAGGGGCGAGGTTGTCTTTTGGGATAGGAATGAGTTCCAGCTACAACAACCGCCATGTCCTCTTTCTTCTTTTTACCTCTAAATGCGCCAGATCCACCTTGAATTACTTGTGTGGTGTCTTTTAATGCGGCAAAACTCACTATTCGACCGGTCTTAATTCCGTCCTCTATCATCTCTCCCATTTTGAGGACTTCCATAAAAGATTTTCCCATTGTCGGAAGTAAATGCTAAAAATAGGTCTCATCCTGCGCCTGAATGAAAACTTCTACCAACTTACTTTCTTTCATTGGAGGCTTTAACCTGGTGGCCTGTTCACGCCACCTTATCGTGTATTCCCTAAAACCTTCAGTTCTCTTCTTCTTCATGTTGACTAAGGATTTTTCTTCTGGAATCAGGCCGATGTTATACTGAAAATATTGAACAAATTTAGTAGCCAAATCATCCCAGCTGTTCCATTTATCGATATCTCGATCGATAAACCATTTTGAGGCCAGATCAGAAAGACTCTCGCCAAAGAAGGACATGAGCAATTCTTCCTTTCCTCCTGCAGCTCTCAACTGGTTGCAATAACGTCTTAAGTGTGCCACGAGATTGCCGTGTCCTGCATACTTTTAAAACTTAGGCATCTTAAAACCGGGGGAAAGATTGATGTCTGGGAACATGCAAAGATCTTTATAAGAAACACTTCTATAATCTCCAATCCCTTGCAGATTCCTCATTGCTTGCTCTAAACTTTTCAATTTCCGAGCTATGATATCCTGTTCCTCTGCTGCTACAGGTTTCTCCATATCAAATGGAAATGCAGGCGGCTGAGTGTACCCATACGGTTCATTCATTTGCAAAGTAGGCTCTGGGGCATAATACTGACTATCTGAAACCTTCAGTACTGGCTTACTGGTAGACCTGGGAAGCCTCATTGTGGGACGCGCAACATATATGGGAGTTTCATGTGGTGGCAGAGCCACGAATACCGGTGTGATTGATGGCGCTGGCTGAGCAGCGGGTCTTGATTGGGGAGCTGCCAAGGGTACACCAGAACTGCCAGGGTAATAATGTCGCGGAGTGAATCCGGGCGCGTGCTCAGGTGACTCAGTAGGAACAGAGAATTGCACCTAAGAGAGCGGTGGGAAATTAGAGATATTCTTAAGACCTTCAGAGAGCGGGGAAGGAGGCACTCCGCTGGCCCATGCCCGGTGTAAATCTATCAATTGTTGCCTGAGCCTTACTACCTTATCACTGTGTTCAGAACTTTCTTACCTGTGATCTTGATCCGGGTCAATGAGCGAATTTTCAATCTCTCTGCTAGCCATGGCGAGCTTTGCTTTGGATCTGGTGAAGTATGGGTGACTAGCCAGAGTGCTGCAAACCTACCACTGTTATCTGAAAGAACATGCTCATCAGAGACGACATCCGTTAGAATTAGGGCACACAACAAACATGGGAATCACATTGGTAAAATTGCCCTGAATTCATGCTCATTTCTACCAACTTTTTAGGGTAGCGAGGTCATTTTAACATCATCCTGATTTTTGTCTACACTATTTTTATCTACACTTATTATTATTTTTCTTTCCCTCTCTTTTCTCTTTTTTTTTCTCTTTTTTTTTTGTATCAATCTCTGCTCTTTTCTTTTCTCTCGTTATCTACCTTTATTTTATTATTCTATATGGCTTTTGTTTTTCTTTAAAAGAGGAAAAATAATGAAAAACAACAAAACAAAATGATTAGATCAAACCCAAAAGTAGGTTGCCTATGAATCATGTTGTACATGAATCAGATCTTGCGTAGTTCGGACCAATCATCATCATTTTTCTTTTTTTTTTTACGAAAATGAAAATAAAAAAACAAGGAAAGATGTAACATTGTAAGATTTTGAAGAGAGAAAACAACAAAGATGTACAAAAGTTCGGGGCCACTTTAAAACTAAACAAAAAATACGAAACCAAATTATAGACCCCTAAGAGGACATTGGTGAAATTACTAATAAAGACTCTAATACCAAAAAAAAAACAACTTAACTTTGACTTAGAGCAGACACCACCCTACAATGACGGACATATAAAAGACTCAAACTGAATAAAGATAAAAAATGCTCTTTCAGACTGGTGCTCTGCGTGATGACCCTGGCTGATATGGACCTGCCTTTGAAGTTCTCTTTCTCCCATTTAAGCTTTGTAGCATATCCTGTAAAGATACCCTGATATCGGGGAAGAAGCTTCGGGCTCGTATTCCTGCTTCATGAGGAGTGCACTTGGAAAGATTATTCTGACACCTTTCTACCGTCTTGAACAAATCTGCTAATTGAACTCTCAGTGTTTCCACTTTGGACCCTACACTTTCATCCTGATTGTCATCTACTATGCATTCTTCCTGTATTCTCCCTCTAAGCTATGCTGGTAAGGGTTGACTGATACCCCGAGGGATAGATTGAAGCCAGACCTCATATCCCTGAGTGTGGCCCAGATTATCCAAACTTTCTTTGAGTGTGTCCACACCTAGATTTTTTGCATGCTTCCAAGACTGCTCATACCTGTTCTCACCTAAGGCTTGGTCCTTGAAGTACTCAGCATCCTTTAGAAGATCCACTACTGGTGGCACATCCTGTATCCTACCTAACTAATGCATTACCCTAGAAGGATTGTACGGACTAGTGCAATTAAGCCCTAACATAACTAAAGGGAACTACGTCTGACAACCCAATAAGATTATCTTTGGTCAAAGCCACAATTAAGTCCATAAAATGTTATCCCCGGTTCTTGATTCAAGAAATTCGATCCAAGCCTCAACTCCTGCGGGTAAAGAGAATTTATCCAAATGCAACCTAGAGTCCATGGCTTTCACTCGATTGGGAATACAACGATCTAACATGTCTGGTCTAACTAAATAAGGGGCATGCAAATGGTCCATTATCCATAACTGCAATATCAGGTTACTGCCCTAAAAAAATCTCCTTCCCCCTTTCACTTCGGTTAAAGCCTTATATATTTCTGTTAAGATCATGGGTGTGAGAGTGAACCTGCCCTTTTGATTAATGCCCTTGTCATTTTGATCTTTATGAAATAGGGCCATCACCACAGATTGCAAACGGCTATTAATACGTCTTTCTTCTAGTGGAAACACTAAAGTTCCTAGCAAAGCGAGGGTGAAGACTTCAAGACGCTTTCTCTCCCACTTCTCCTTAGTCACATGAAATTCATCCCAAAAGTAATCAAAACCTTCCGAGGGCCCAAATCTATCGAACAAAAAATCTAGGGAAACCCACGAGTCAATTAAACAACCCAAATGGATACCCTTACTTTTAAACCACAAGACTGCAAAAATCTCACGCTAGTATGATTTCGCACTCGGATCATATCCTTCTCGATATAGGGAAAATGCAACAAACCGGGTATTTCTGCCAAAGTAGGAGTCATTTCACATTCCCCAAACCTGAACACCAAACTACTCGGATCCTAAAAGGTCAACAAAGCCTCTATTAAATCTGGACGAGGGGTAACATGCAAAAGTTTCGTGAAGTCACCTAATATTTTAACCAGTTTCTGCTGATCGACATAGTTAAACATTTCCCACCATTTGATTAACTTTTTGGGCACCTTGACAACCATCATAACTCTAGACTTGGTGGACAAATCCATCCTGTAATAATACACAAGATGTTAGCTCAAAAATTCGACAGGAGTAGAAGATTCCCAACCCTTGGGATTTTTTGACGCCAACATATGTCGATAGAACAGACCACATTCATGACTCCAATTTGCCGAATAGAAGCACTGAGCGAAATCAGTCTGCTTGGCAAACCACTGTAGATTACGGGATGAGAGACCTAGGCTAATACTAAGACTAAGGCCGACACAAAAAATTTACCGGACCCACCGAAGGTTGCCTACGTATCCCAACCCGAGGGAAGGGAATCAGGTATGCGTAGTTCATTCAGATTGGAAAATTAACGATTAACTAATAAATTGACCCTAACTTAAGAGACACAATCAAAACAAACGAATAAAAACTTTTGAATTTTCAACTAGACATTTCAACTAAGACTGACACTACCAATTATGAAGAAAATCTTTTTGGTATTTTTTTATTTTTTGACAAATAAGTAGAAAAGGCAAAGAACAAAACTCTTTTTTTTTTGTTTTGAATTTACAGTATTTTGAGAAGACAAACGTAAAATAAATCTTTTTGAGTTTTTGGATCATGAAGAATAAAAGCCATAAAGAATTCTAAAAAAAACTACGAAATTTCTCTTCTTTTTTTTCTTTATTTTCTTTTTTTCCTATTCATTCTTTCGACTCACTTTTTTTCTATTTTTTTCGTTTTTCCCTACGCACCTTACTCCTAACAATTTTTTTTGTTTAAAAAATCAGTCCGTCAAATGATCACGTTATCCTCAAAGATACAACATTTAGCACGTAGGGATGCTTTAGAGGTGAGTCCCCTACAAAGGACCAAGTGGGCCCCATTAGGTCTCAATATGATGCACATAAGCATGACCTA
>NW_025871342.1:0-331 GCF_002878395.1 Capsicum annuum
ATGTTCTTGCTATTGATACTGGAATTAAATTATTCCTTAATTGTAGACATGTCATTCGTTAAGAAATAGAAATAGACAGAACGAAAATTAAATAAGAAATAAAAAGTCAAGTGCATCAAACATAATTTTTTATAAAACAAACAAAAAAAATATATAGATAACAGAAAAAAAAAAGCTTAATTATTATTATCATCATTATTAACATCATTATTATTTGTATGGCCAGCCGACCAATCTTCAAAGGGCAGCAGCAGCGCCCTCCGCAGCCTGCGGATCTCCCGTAACATCCTTACTCTGACGGCGGCCATACAAATAATAATGATGTTAATAA
>NW_025871342.1:431-2050 GCF_002878395.1 Capsicum annuum
CTAATATATTTCGAACAACAAAATACAGCTCCTGTCACACACAAAACCTAACAGATAACTCATATGTTCTTGCTATTGATACTGGAATTAAATTATTCCTTAATTGTAGATATGTCATTCGTTAAGAAATAGAAATAGACAGAACGAAAATTAAATAAGAAATAAAAAGTCAAGTGCATCAAACATAATTTTTTATAAAACAAACAAAAAAAATATATAGATAACAGAAAAAAAAAAGCTTAATTATTATTATCATCATTATTAACATCATTATTATTTGTATGGCCAGCCGACCAATCTTCAAAGGGCAGCAGCAGCGCCCTCCGCAGCCTGCGGATCTCCCGTAACATCCTTACTCTGACGGCGGCCAACTCCCAATGTAGGTCATGAACCTCCTTCTGCAATTCCCTCATGGCGTCTTGTAAAATAGCGACATCCCACACAGGATCAACCATATCTAAAAAATGCAAAAGTTGACAAAACACACACGTAAACACAAAAGTAAAGAAAACAAAGAATTTGAATGTAATGTAATGTAATACAACGTATATTTACATAAATCAATAAAAAAACTTACCAGAGACAGGAAAAAACTATCAAGTGCTTGAAGAGAAAATAGTTGAAGGTGTAACAAGAGCGAGAAATAAATAGTGTGTAGTAGAACGAACGATTGAGTAAGGAGGGACCTATTTATGGAGGATTGAACTTGAATGAGTTAGGCAAAAAATCATAATTGTTCACCTCCATTTATTAATGACATTCTTGATTACTGTAAAAATTTATGACTTAATTAAATTAATCAATATTATGATAAGTCATGACTTTTCATCTTTATTATTAATAATAATTAGTTCTTTCCAGGAACTGTTTTTTTTTACACTGTTTTGGACAACAGATAATATATTTGTTGCATCAGATAGATCATCTGTTACAACAAATATATCATGATTTGCAACAAATAGATAACCTGTTGCATCAGATAATATATCTGTTGCACCATATAATATATATATATATATATATATATATATATATATTTTAAAATATATTATCTTTATGACATTAAAATTTTCTGACTTTTTAATTATATAAATTAATAAAGCAGATTTAAAGGCACAACTGTTCACCTCCATTTATTAATGACATTCTTGATTACTGTAAAAAGTTATGACTTAATTAAATTAATCAATATTATGATAGGTCATGACTTTTCAGCTTGAAGCTTAGCTTTATAATTATTAAAATAATTAGTTCTTTCCAGCAGCCGTTTATTATTTACACTGAGTTGCACAACAGATTATATATCTGTTGCACCAGATAAATCATCTATTACAATAGATATATCATCCGTTGCAACAAATAGTTCAACTGTTGCATCAGATAATATATTTGTTGCAATATATAATATACACATTTTTTAAAAAAAAATTATCTTCATGACATCCAAATTTTCTGACTTTTTAATTATATAAATTAATAAAGAAGATTTAAAAAAAGAATATTTTTGGTGAGGTTTTTACGATTTAAATTGTGTTTATCATTTATTTCCTTATTCTTTTCTGTGAAAAGAAATGACTTAATTAAATCAAGCTGGTGGTGACTTAATCTTTCCGTTTCTT
>NW_025871343.1:0-597 GCF_002878395.1 Capsicum annuum
GTATATAACGAATAAAGGCATTAGAAGAAGGAAAATTAAAAGGCAAACAACCCATAGCTACCATTTTAGCTATTTCTTCTCGGTCCCTCAATTTATTATACTTCTTCGCTACGTGACCGGTTGCTGGGTCCATTCTAGTTTGCGTTGACCTACCAACATCCTCACCACCTTTTGCAATATCTAACTCTCGTTTGTGATCTTCAGGTACATGTCTCATTAACGTACCCGTACCCCCTTGCTTGCCTCCACTTCTATGCTTATATATTTGTTGACAAATATTGCATTGCACCTCAATATCTGATATACGTTCAAAAAATTACCATGCAATACTAGTTCTTTTATGAGGTTTTGGGGCACTGGGAGGATGAGAAGGAAGATTAACTGATTCAGATCTAGCGTTAGCATCTCCTACTGCGGGTGTCTCAGCAATATTTTCATTATCTTCATCTAAATTAACCGCATCTACTTCATTTTCATCTTCTATACCTTAATTTTCCTGAGCTTCTACATAATCCATATCGTGAGCACCTACACCTATTTCTTCCTCAAAAGGTGTACCAAGCGGTACCGGAGGCGAAGGCACACGGGTATATCTAC
>NW_025871343.1:697-2351 GCF_002878395.1 Capsicum annuum
ATACCGTGAGCACCTACACCTATTTCTTCCTCAAAAGGTGTACCAAGCGGTACCGGAGGCGAAGGCACACGGGTATATCTACTACTTGAACTACCTCTACCGCTAGTAATTCGCTTTTAACTACCACTACCGCTTCCGAGACAAAATTTTTTAACACCGTTAGTAGCAAGGTTTCTCAATTTATCCATAATATAAATTAAATTAAACTAAAAATATTCAAAATACACAAATATAATAAAATTAAATATTAAATAATTAATACAATAAATAAAAATTAAACGTAAGATATGGAACGACAATACCAAATTTTGAAAGTATCCGAAGATTGCGACTTTAGAAACTTTCGCTCGTACTTTGTAAGCGAAAAATTAAAAAATTAAAGTGAACACTTTAAGAAATTAAATATATTGAATATTTGAGAATTGAGAATTGAGATTTGAGAGAGTGAAAAATTGTATGAAAAATGATTTGAAATTGTAGGGTATTTATAGATTTTTTTTTGGGATTAAAAAATATTTTTAAAGTTTTTTTTTTTTTTAATAAATGGGCCCAAACTAGCCGTTTGGACCCAAAAACAGCTATATAACCGTTGGGCCAACGGCTAGTTTGGCCCAAAAGCCAAAATCTCATTTTTTTCCAAATTTATCCGGGCCGGGCTGGGCCGGTTAACCGGCTGGCCTGGACAGGGCTTGGTCCAGGCCGGGTTAGCCGGGCACATTTTTAAAAAATAACCAGCTTGGGACCCGGAACCCTAAAGCCTTAGGGCTTACTGGGCTGGGTCAAACCGGGCCGGGTTAGTTACGATGGCTGGGTCGGGTCGGGTCGGCCCGACCCACTTGACACCCATACCCCCTATGCCCCTTCGTGGGTATTCTCTCATCATATGCCCCGACATACCACACCAAAACAAAACATTGGTCCCCAGCCGACATGCGCCCAAATGATACCTTCCACATTTATTGCATGGCTCTCGAAGAGGTCTCAATGGGCTCATATTCCCTTGCCCTTGGTACCCCACTGTCCGCGAACACTGACTCTCACTTCTGTGGCTAAATTGATTTCCTCTAGACCCTTGGAACTGTGGTGGGGCACTAGCTGCAGAATAAGAAGATAATAGACTAGGTGGTCTAGTAAAAAACTGTGGTCTGAACCCTCCTTGGGATGCTATGAACTGACCTATAAATCTGGCCCTCTTGGAATATTCTCTTTCTAATTCCTGTGTTCTTCTCCTCTGCCTCTTATCTTCAATTTTCTGTGCAAAAGCTTGGATCCTCGCTATGTCCATATCTTTGTTCAAAGCGGTAATAGTACAATCTCTAACCAGATATGGATCTAGCCTATCCACATATTGATGAACTCTGTCATCCATAGTATCTACAACATTAGGAGCATATCTCGATAAGGAATTAAATCGAAGACTGTACTCCCTCACGCTCATATTCCCCCAACAAAGATTTAAAAATTGATCTGCACGGGCCTGACAAATCTCAAATGGAGGATAATGATCAAGAAATGCCTCTTTGAACTCTTTCTAAGTAGCTGGAGGTGCATCAATACCCCTAGATCATTTCCAGTCGTCGTAGCAATATATAGCCTCCCCTTTAAATCTATACGCCGCTAACTCCACTGTCTCTCTACCCGTTACATGCATAAC
>NW_025871344.1:0-822 GCF_002878395.1 Capsicum annuum
ATTTTGAAATTCAGCTACAAATTCTGCAATGCTCTTCTTTATGTCATTCCACTAATACATATCTTTCAAATCTTGATACATTTTGGTTGATCCTAGATGAATGGAATACCTTGAACAATGTGTCTCTGTCATAATCTTCTTTCTTAACCCGTCTACATCCGGCACACACAATTAGTTTTGGCACTAAAGTACTCCTTCTTGCGTAAGCTCAAATGCCTTGGTCGCACCACTCTGAACGTTCTCCTTAAGCTATAATAAAATAGGATCTACATATTTCTTCTTTTTCACTTTAACTACTAATGAAGATTCCGCAGCATTATGTATGATAAGCTCTTTAATCGGAGTTTCAAGAAGGTGAACTCCCAAACTAGCTAACTGGTGAAGATCTTTAATCATCCCTTACCTTTCTATAGGCGTCATCATAGCCTTACGACTTAACGCATCAGCTGCCACATTTGCTTTCCCTGGGTGGTACAAGATATCAACATCGTAGTCCTTTAATAGTTCAAGCCATCTGTGTTGCCTTAAATTTAGATCCTTTTGATTAAAAATATATTGCAAGCTCTTATGATCAGTATATATATCAACATGAATCCCATATAAGTAGTGGTGCCATATCTTTAAAGCAAAAATATCTACTGCCAGCTCAAGATCGTGTGTAGGATAATTTTTCTCATGTGGCCGTAATTGTCTAGAAGCATATGATATTGCCTTACCATACTTCATCAATACAGATCCTAAACCAATTCTGGAAGCATCACAATACACTGTATACCCTTCGGTGCCTTCTAGAAGTACCAACACGGGTGTAGAAATCAACTT
>NW_025871344.1:922-4406 GCF_002878395.1 Capsicum annuum
TCTTTAACAAACCTTCTATAATAACTGGCCAACCCGAGAAAACTACGCATCTCCGTAGGCATTGTGGGCCTTGGCCAGTTCTTCACAGCTTCTATCTTTTGAGCATCAACCTTTATCCCTTCACTAAATACAATATGACCCAAAAATGCCACCGACTTTAACCAAAACTCACATGTAGAGAACTTTTAATAAAGCTTACAATCACGAAGAGTCTGCAATGCCTGTCGTAAGTGATTGGCATGGCTCTCTTATGATCTAGAATAAACTAGAATATCATCTATAAAAACTATCACAAATACATCCAGGAATGTCTTAAACACCCTATTCATCAAATCCATAAAAGTTGCGGGTGCATTTGTTAGCCCAAATGACATAACTAGAAACTCATAATGACCATAACATGTTCGGAAAGTTGTCTTGGGTATATCCTTCTCTTTGACCCTCACTTGGTGGTAACCCGACATCAAATCAATCTTAGAAAAGCACTTAGCGCCTTGTAACTAATCAAATAAATCATCAATTCTTTGGAGAGGATATTTATTCTTAATAGTCACCTTATTCAATTGACGATAATCAATACACATCCTCAGCGAGCCATCCTTTTTTCACACAAATAACACTGGTGCTCCCTAGGGGGACATACTAGGCCTTATGAATCCCTTCTCTATCAAATCTTTCAATTGCTCTCTCAATTCTCGTAATTCTGTTGGGGCCATTCTATACGGAGGAATGAAGATTAGTTGGGTCCCTGTTATTACATCAATACCAAACTCTACTTCTCGTTCAGGAGGCAAACCTGGAAGATCTTCAGGAAATACATCAGAAAATTCATTTACCACCGGAATAGCGCGAAGAGTTGGTGGCTCCTCTTCTGTATCCCTTACTCTAAATAAATGATATATGTATCCCTTGGAAATCATTCTTCTTGCCTTAAAATAAGAAATAAATCTACCTCTTGGCACGCCAATTTCATCTTTCCATTCAAGGACTGATTCATTTGTAAAATGGAAATATACCTTTTTCGTGCAGCAATCAATTATTGCATAACAAGACGCCAACTAGTCCATACTCATTATAATATCAAAATCTAACATTTCTAACTCCACAAGATCAGTCATCGTATCATGACCACAAATAGTTACTATGCCGTTTCAGTAAACCCTTCTAGCTACAATAGATTCCCCAACTAGTGTGGACACTTCAAATGGCTTAACTAATAGTTTGGGTATTCTTTTGAACTTTCCAACAACCAATGAAGTAACATAAGATAATGTAGAACTGGGATCAATTAAGGCATATACATCGAATGAAAAGATAGACAATATACCCATAACCACATCTGGGGAAGCCTCTAAATTCTGTCAATCCGCTAGAGCATACGTACGATTTTGAGCCCCGCTAGAACTCATGGCTTCTCTGTTGCCTCTAACATGACCCATTGGTTGTGCACCCCTTCCTGAATAAGGCATCGATGATGATGATGCAACAAATGACCCCATAGGTCGTGTCATACCCCCTATGCCCTTTCGTGGGTATTCTCTCATCATATGCCCCGGCATACCACACCAAAAGTAAACGTTGGTCCCCAGCCAACATGTACCCAAATAATACTTTCTACATTTATTGTATGGCTCTTGAGGAGGTCTCGATTGGCTTATATTCCCTTGCCCTTGGTACCCCACTGTCCGCAAACTCTAACTCTCACTTCTATGCCCAAATTGATTTCCTCTGGACCCTTGGAATTGTGGTGGGGCACTAGTTGCAGAATAAGAAGATAATGGCCTAGGTGGTCTAGCAGAAAACTGTGGTCTGAACCCTCCTTGGGATGCCATGAACTACCCTGTAGATCTGGCCCTCTTGGAATATCCTCTTTCTAATTCGTGTGTTCTTCTCCTCTACCTCTAATCTTCCATTTTCTATGCAAAAGCTTGGATCCTCGCTATGTTCATATCTTAGTTCAAAGTGGCAATAGTACAATCTCTAACCAGATATGGATCCAGCCTATCCACATATTGATGAACTCTTTCATCTATAGTAGCTACAATATTAGGAGCATATCTCGACAAGGAATTAAATTAGAGACTGTACTCCCTCATGCTCATATTCCCCTGACGAAGATTTAAAAACTGATCTGCACGAGCCTGACGAATCTCGAATGGAAGATAATGATCAAGAAATGCCTCTTTGAACTCTTTCCAAGTAGTTGGGTATGCATCAATACCCCTAGATTATTTCCAGTCCTCGTACCAATATATAGCCTCCTCTTTGAATATATACACTGCTAACTCTATTGTCTCTCTACCCGTTACATGCATAACATCTAAGGCCCTTTGAATTTGATCAATAAATTCCTATGGATCCTCGTTAAGATCTGATCCAGTAAAAGTAGGAGGATCCATCTTAAGAAAATCCTGTGTACGAAGGCTAGCCTCCCTATCTATACCACTAGGACCTGTGGTAGGAATGTCTTTCGCTTGAGCTTGCCCAGCAACTATACGAGTCAAAAGTTGTACTGCATTTCTAAGATCTTGATCAGTAGCATTAATAGGTGGCTCGGGGATTCCATTATCCTCCCCATTATTTCTTTCGGAGTTGAAAAAGTTTCTAATGTATGCTCAGCTGGAGCCTCACTTTGATTAGCCGGTATAGTAGGTAACTTACTAGTCCCCTCTTCAATATCCACATCTACTTGATTACCGGTATTCTTGATTCTGGTAACCGGCATCATTACTATAATAAGAGAAACAAATGGATTCAGTGGTCAACTATGACTTCATATACAACATAGGCTCTATCGCATGATCGAAGACATGAAAAAAAAACAATTCCTAAATATCCATAGCCTCCTGTTTATAGATGTGGTGCACGACAAATCGATAAATAAGACTTTACGTAGACACGGCTTTGTAGACTCACTAGGATGAACTTCTTTGATGCCACTTTTGTCACGCCTCAAATCTTATTAGGGCGGACTGGCACCCGTAACTAAGGAGGCCCGGGAGAACCAGCTCATAACCTTATACTTCCCATGCATACCTCTATGACAACCCAAAATTCGGACAGAATCATGTTGCATATAAAAGGAAACAATCACCTGTATAAGAACGAGCACACATATATATGTATAAACAATACTTGGACATTGGAGCCATCACGTCTATTAATAAAACACCACCTTGACTATACATTAGGTCTACAAAGCCTCTAGATAATACACAGAGTTTAACTAAGGTCGGGACACACCCCACCATATAACTAACTTCTATACAATACCAAAAGTGACTGGATATGACACGAAAAGCCCCAAAGCAAATTTGAGCTCACCAAAAGCAGCTGGATATCCTGGCTCTACTTGTACGGTGTATGAGCTGAGGTACCTGTGCCTGCAGCATGAAAAACAGGTCCCCTATGGGGGACGTCAGTATGAAATATGTACTGAGTATGTAAAGCTGTAGATAATCACATATGATATAGAAGCTCAATA
>NW_025871345.1:0-1276 GCF_002878395.1 Capsicum annuum
GAGAAGAGTTTTCAAGATTTAAAGAACAAGTTGATTTCTACACCCGTGTTGGTACTTCAGAAGGCACCGAAGGGTATACAGTGTATTGTGATACTTCCAGAATTGGTTTAGGATATGTATTGATGCAGCATGGTAAGATAATAGCATATACTTCTAGACAATTGCGGCCACATGAGAAAAATTATCCTACACACGATCTTGAGCTGGCAGTAGTTATTTTCGCTTTAAAGATATGGCGCCACTACTTATATGGGGTTCATGTTGATATATATACTGACCATAAGAGCTTGCAATATATTTTTAATCAGAAGGATCTAAATTAAGGCAGCGGAGATGGCTTGAACTATTAAAGGACTATGATGTTGATATCTTGTACCATCCAGGGAAAGCAAATGTGGTAGCTGATGCGTTAAGTCGTAAGGCTATGATGTCTCCTATAGAAAGGCAAGGGATGATTAAAGATCTTCACCAGTTAGCTAGTTTGGGAGTTTGCCTTCTTGAAACTCCGGATAAAGAGCTTATCGTACATAATGCTGCGGAATCTTCATTAGTAGCTAGAGTGAAAGAGAAGCAATATGGATATCCTATTTTATTACAGCTTAAGGAGAACGTTTAGAATGGTACGACCAAGGCATTTGAGCTTATCCGAGAAGGAGTACTTCAGTGCCAAAACCGATTGTGTGTGCCAGATGTAGACGGGCTAAGAAAGAAGATTATGATAGAGGCACATTGTTCAAGGTATTCCATTCATCCAGGATCAACCAAAATGTATCAAGATTTGAAAGATATGTATTGGTGGAATGACCTAAAGAAGAGCATTGCAGAATTTGTAGCTGAATGTCCAAATTGTCAAAGAGTTAAAGTTGAGCACCAAAAACACGGAGGTTATATGCAATGCATTGATCTTCCAAGCTGGAAGTGGGACATGATCAACATGGATTTCGTTATTGGTTTACCTCGTACATCCTGGAAGTTTGATTCTTTATGGGTGATTGTTGATAGGCTTACCAAATCCGCACATTTCCTACCAGTTAGGACCACTTACACAGTTGAAGAGTATGTGAAGCTGTATATTAAAGAGATAGTCCGACTACATGGAGTGCCAATTTCTATTATATCAGATCGGGGAACCCAATTTACCACAAACTTTTGGAAGTCTTTTCAGAGGTGTTTAGGAACACAAGTGAAGTTGAATACAGCTTTTCACCCTCAAACAGATGGACAAGCAGAACGTACCATCCAAACACTTGAAGATATGCTACGAGCTTGTGTAATA
>NW_025871346.1:0-3195 GCF_002878395.1 Capsicum annuum
ATAACTAATTCCTAAGTCTAAGGAACATAGAACTCTAATAATTTAAAACCACTAAAATTATCTACTCCTACTTTATTTTTCAAAGGCAGAAACTCTTTAAAAAAAGTTTTGTCATATGTCATGTGGTTTGTACAACCACTATCAATCATCCAAAAATCAGATTTCTTGGTTGAAGAATATGTTGCCACAAATAAGTGATCTTTTTCTTCTTCTTTGGTGACTTGGGCATCTGCTTCATATTTTTGAGATTTGTTTTTGCAAATCACAGCTTCATGGCCAAGCTGATTGCAGATCTTGCATTGTGCATCTGGTTTCTTCCAATATTTAAATAGAGGATGACCTATTTTGCCACTCTTGAATTATTACCCTTGATTTGAGTCTTGGAGTTGGCTGCCAAAGCTCCTTCAATCATACCATCCTACCTCATAAGCCTCCTTTGCTATTGCGCCTGCAATGTATTTAACAATTCTGCCAAAGTAATCTTGGACAGGTCTTTCGTGTTTTCCAAGGTAATAATTGATACTTTGTATCTTTCAGGCACTGTAACAAGAATTTTTTTCAACAATTCTTGAATCTTTAAATTTTGTGCCAAGCAATCTTACCTTGTTAACAATGCTAAGAAGTCGGTCTGAGTACTCTTTGACGGTCTCAGATTCCTTTATCTTTATCCCAAATTTCTTTTGTTGATTTAAAGGCCATAATTCTCGTGAAAATTGTTGGAGACACACTAGCAAACAAAGTTGCTTTTGCCTATGATTTTCTGATTTTCTTTTTCTTTTGGCTTTTGATCTGAATCACCGTGGGATTATCGGACAGCGGAAGAACATCATAATCCTCCTCCACAGCCTCCCAAAGATCTAAAGCCTTCTTACTACCCAAAGATGGTAATTTTCTTTTTTGATTTTCTTTTCCTTTTGACTTTTGATCTGGGTCACTGTGGGATTATCCGGCAGCGGAAGAACATCATAATGCTCTTCCACGGCCTCCCAAAGATCTAAAGCCTCAAGATAAGTCTCCATTCTTACTGCCCAAACATGGTAATTTTCACCATCAAAAACAGGAGGAGCTATTTGAGAAAAGTTTTCAGAATTCATCTTAGTGCCCCAACATGGTAATTTTCACCATCAAAGACAAGAAGGAGCTATTCTTACTGCTTCTTGGTAATTTTCACCATCAAAGAAAGGAGGAGCTATTCTTACTGCTTCTTTTCCTTTTAACTTTTGATCAGGGTCACCGTGGGATTATCCGGCAGCGGAAGAACATCATAATCCTCCTCCACGGCCTCCTAAAGATCTAAAGCCTCAAGATAAGTCTCCATTCTTACTGCCCAAACATGATAATTTTCATCATCAAAGACAATTTTTCATCTCATCATCAAAGACAGGAGGAGCTATTTGGGAGCCTCAAGATAAGTCTCCATTCTTACTGCCCAAGCATGGTAATTTTCACCATCAAAGATAGGAGGAGCTATTTGAAAAAAGTTTTCAGAATTCATTTTAGTGCCCAAACATGGTAATTTTCACCATCAAAGACGGGAGGAACTATTCTTACTGCCCAAACATGGTAATTTTCACCATCAAAGACAGACATGGTAATTTTCACCATGGAGGATTTCACCATGGTAATTTTCACGATCAAAGACAGACATGGTAATTTTCACCATCGAGGATTTCACCATCAAAGACAGGAGGAGCTATTCTTACTGCCCGAACATGGTAATTTTCACCATGGAGGAGCTATTTAGGAAAAGTTGTTTTCAGAATTCATCTCACAGATCCCTCAAGAACCTGGCTCTACTACCATGTAAAGAATGGAACTTGGGCCTAACTCAACCTCAAAAGCTAGCTCATGAGGAGAGGATTGCCCAAGTCCATATAAGGAGACCAAGTACCCATCCCTTTTCCGATGTGGGATACTTAACAAACTGTATCAGTGTTGTATCGTCCAATATGGCCAGTGCATTAGTTTAACACCTGTGGTCCCACAAAGTGAGGTACGGGGAGGGTAGAGTATAGACAAACGTTACCCCCACCGAAGAGGTAGAAAGGTTGTTTTCGATAGACCCTCGGCTCAAGGAAAAATAGTCCAAAACAGTCCATAAAAAGAAGTAACGAAAGTGAAAGCATAACAAAACAAAATACTACAATAATCAAAGTACAAGAAACAACAAATAATAATGACTAAACAAAGTATAGATATATGCACATAAAGCCCTACTAAAATCTGAAAAATATTAAGTTCGAACCCATAACTTTAACACTAGTTGAACTCATTTAAGTTTAAATCCTGGGTCCGTCTCGTCATGAGCTGAATCTTCTAAATATGGAATATTGAACTGAAAAATTACCTGAAAGCAATAGCAATATCACTCCCAAATTTCTCAAGAGCCCTTATCCATGACCTCCAAAGGAGAAGCATTTGTTAGCTCCTTTGCCAGTTTCTCATAATCCTCTGCCTCTTCTGCCTCTGCTTTCTCATCAACTTCTACACCCCAAATTTTAAAAAGAAAAAAAAGAAACAGAAAAAAAAGGTTATTTACACAAATAGCCAAACATATCACTCTCAAAACTTGCACCAAGCAAACAACATGATCCAATTAAAACAACACGTGGCATTACAAGAAATGATCTCCTCACAAGTTGAATAAAACCCTCTTATGTAGCATATTACTTACTCATGCACAACCTTTGAGCTTTTTGAGAAGAAATTGTAAAAACAGGAAGTGACCCACAAAAGTATATGAAAAGCTGAATAATCAGGCCAAAAAAAAGAAAAAGAAAAATGAAAAATGTCAGGGAATCGTATGACTATTTTCCAAAGATAGGACCAAAAAGTGACTAATAGGCATTGTTTCTACTTGTCTTTCATTGTTGTACCTTCTAAGCGAATGGAAAGCTTAGACCAAGAAACTAAAAGCTTGTCCAGATAAATTCACTTTAACGTTATGCCCATTGTTTGTTGTGGTATCCCATACACGACATCAAACGACAACATCTTTATAACTGTTCATTACCTTAACCAAAAGGAGGGTGTCATGACCTGTATTAATGGTTGCGTGAGAGACATACATTAGGGTCACGCGAGAGGCACAGACAGTCCACTTCAATATAAACACAGTGAACTATTGTGAAGGAGGGAACGAATTAGGGGACGACCCGGTTCATACCTACTCCGTAGGTGTCGGGGAGGGGGGGG
>NW_025871346.1:3295-6548 GCF_002878395.1 Capsicum annuum
GTCGGGGAGGGGGGGGACCACTCCGGGCCTGACCTACGCGCCCTCACCCCAGCTTCGCTGGAGGGCCGTTTCGAACCCCCGACCCTGGCACACCACGGTAAGCAAGCTTACCGCTGAGCCAAGGAGGGAACGAATTATTTTGGTAAAATCCCAACGATCTTTTCCTCTCATTCTCTCATTTCTCTCTCTTCTTCCTAACTACTTCTTTTTCCTCCTCTTGACTAATTCTATCCATAATCGCCATTGAAGGTGACGATTGGAGCTTCCATGGAGACTTATCTTTCGTAGTATCCAATTCAATTGATCAATTGTAATAGCTAGTTCGTATTGAATTTGGATTAGCAATAAAAATTTCCCTTTCACGATTTCAATTTTTCTTTCATTATCAAAGTACATAACAGAGGGGATGTTGTTGAAGGAAGGCTAGTGACTGGAGTGAAGTCATAATGAGGTAGCCGTAGCCAACAAATATCCAGGGAAACGACTCATGGGTTTCATTGATTGGCAATTATATACACATTGAGTGGGGATATTGCAATTCGCAGTGTGTGTTATCCACTTAAGATAAAATGAGCACACTATAATTATTTGTATATTCATGAAGACTTGATCAGGAAAAGAAAAATTGGTCAACCAAGACTTTGCATAATCACGGAACAATCAAAACAAGGCCCTTAACAAAAAAGAGCATCCCAGTGTACTAAGTCCCGCTATGCGTGGAGTCGGGGAAGGCCCGGACTACAAGGGTCTATTGTATGCAGTCTTACTCGGCATTATTGCAAGAGGTTGTTTCAAAAACAAGCCCCTTTATATTGATACGAAAAACTGAGTACATAGAAATCAAGCTCTGACCTAAGATGGATGTAAAAAGAAAAGTTCAAATGGAAAAATAAGGGAGAGGACTAAGAGGACAGTATACTTACTACCCAACTTCTATACAACCACAAGTCCATTTTTCTCGTTTAACTTGTAGCGTCCAGGGCAGCTTAAACACAACTTTAGTATAGCAGAATAGCTTCTCATCAAGTAGCTAAGAATTCTATTTGACACATATTTAGCCAAAGAGCAATCAATTGGAAGCTCATACATTAGTTTGGATACAAAAATAGTACAATTATCTTCAGCATTAAGAAAATCAAAATGATAAAGCCAGAATAGACAAGAGCTGAAGCAGATGAAGCCTTTTGGTTGTGTTCATCTGAACCTGTAACTTTAGACACAAAGTATAGATATACAACAATATACCTCTGACAACATAACAAAGGAACGGATCTAGTATCCTCAATTTTAAACAACGAAACTCTAATTTTAAACCAGACCAAAATTAACCTAAATGCACATGACCAGGTTCATGCTCAAAGTGCTAAATATAAATCAGAATATGTGAAACAGTTCAATTAGGCAAGAAATGTTGCAAAACATATAGAAGCCAGAGATTAACTAAATCAACCAGCCATCAGGGCAGTAATCTCTAACGCTTGAGAATCCAATTGAATTTGCAGATCTTTCTTCCCCTTAGGCTAAGTAAACCTTCACCCAAGAGTGTGCTGGCCTGAGAGAAAACAAAGGAAAATAGTCAGATCAAGATTCGAGGAAAACAGACCAACGTAATTAAGGTAAGAAAGCATACCCGATCCAAGGCTTGTAAGCCCTCCTCAAACAAATGTTCCTACGGCAACCCATCCAATCCAATTTCACACCTTGGAGGGCAAGAGGAAGTATCTGGATTGACAGAGAAACCTGAAATACTAACCCTTTCCAAAGCATTGCCAACCTGAGGGAGTTCTAACTCTATCAGGGCTTCGGTGGAGGGGAAAAATAAAGGAAACACAGGCTGATTAGAGCATGGCTGTTTGGGCAAGATAGCTCACATTCATACTTAATTTGATTCATGGGTCGTCTATCCACCAAAGCCCGCAGCGAAAATATTTTTAATTTTTTTATTTTTTCTTAACAGTTTTTGCCCAAGATAGTGTTTGCATAATCATACAACAACAACAACATACCCAGTGTATTCCCACCTAGTGGGGTCTGGGGAGGGTAGAGCGTACGCAGACCATACCACTACCTCAAGAGAAGTAGAGAGGTTGTTTCCGATAGACCCCCGGCTTAGGACCAATAACAGTATAACAAATACAAAAAGTAAGCGGATACAAACTAGTATGGTACACAAAACAAACTAACAGTATAACAAACACAAAAGATAAGTGCATAATAAACTAGTACGGGATGCAAAAAAGCCAACACCACTAACCCCAAAAACTACAGCCCCAACACTACCAACCAGAAACTCCAAACCCAAAGGAGCACTCCCCTATTATTACCGCCGCGCTCCCACCCCCTAACCCTCTACCCTAATCCGCGTCCTCCACACCTTCCTATCAAGGGTCATGTCTTCTGTAAGCTGTAATTGCTCCATATCATGCCTAATCACCTCCCTCCAATATTTCTTGGGTCTACCTCTAGCCCGCCTAAAACCATCCATAGCCAGAGTCTCACACCTCCGCACTGGAGCATCAGGGCCCCTCCTCATCTTCATACATTATTCACTGATTACATATACGTAAGTTTGTAGATGCTCCATGACTTGTCCTCGTGGCTTGAGACCTTATTTTCCTCGCTTGACGAGATATACAACCCCATCGCGAAAAGTTCGAAGAGAATAGAGACGCATCAAGTAGCTTAAAGTGAAAGTTGCAGTAGGACCAAAAGCTTTTACAGACAAGAAAAGGATGTAGGCGATGCTCCTCCATATAGCCGGACCTATCCAGACCTATTTGAGCAAGGCAAACGTTATAGCATTTCCACAAAATCTAAAATTACTGGGTCAACCACCGACTTAAAACGTAAGGTGAATGGATAAGTATATACATTGGAAAACCTAGATTTGAAAGAGGTTATAGCATCGGGAATAAAGATTTCAATAACCAAATCCCACTGACATTCCACCAGGATGACTTCAAAAATAGAAGAATCAATCATCGAACGATAGTTTTCAATTAGTTCACCCTTATTGCTCATAGTAGATGGTTGTCGTTTGGTATAGTCACAATCCCAATTGCAACTCACTGGAAAAATTGAATCCAGTTCCGAGCCAACATCAACGACGGAAAAAGCATAAGAACAACGGTAAGCAGAAGAGATTAAAGAAGTCTTAGCCATCTATGAGAATGTTACTAGACAAATTTGTTGTTGATAGAGTGAAACAGTTTACTCCATGACAGAAAGCCACAATAAAACAAGATAGAGAAGA
>NW_025871347.1:0-1000 GCF_002878395.1 Capsicum annuum
CTAGATCGCCAAGTTAAGAAGATGAGAAATAAAGAGATAGCATCTGTGAAAGTACGTTGGAGAAATTGTCAAAGGGAAGAGATTACATGGTAAGCTGAGGAAGCAATGAAATCTAAGTACCCTCATTTTTTCAAAGATGAAGAGGAAGTTTAAGAAACAGAGTTAGAACATTAACAAGTAAGTTTTTTTTTATGTATATGCATAGTATTTATGTGATGATGGGAATATTAATGATGCACTTGAATTTGTTTCGGTTGAATAACTATGCTAACATTCGAGGACGAATGTCCTAAAGGAGGGAAAGATGTAACACCCCGTATTCAAGTATGTGTATTGGCGTATTCAAGTACATGTATTGGTCTTATTTATATGAAATTAATTTTTTTATTTTATTTATACCGGAATTTGCCCGTCGATGGTTCCATGCGAAGGTTATTGAATAAGCTTTCCAATGATATAGAGATTTCCAAAAGCGGATAGGTTTTGGATATAATCGAGCACATTCAAAACTATAAAATGGTGGCCGGAATATTTGGAAATAGTAAATGTGCAGGAAAATTTCCTGTACACAAACTACTGAGGCCAGCCGAATTTTTGGGTCAACTTCGAACAATGATAACTCCCTTAATATAGTGAACTGGGAGAGCTTCGACCTATCAAAAGAAAGATATTTGAGTTTTCTTTGTAATTCAATTGGTTTCATCTATTTCCAACATCTGAGTAAGAAGTTATACTCGTTTTACTTCAGCCTACCAAAATAGATTTTTAGGGTCAACTTCAAATGACCATAAGTCCTCGTACAGGACGAACTGGGTGGCCTAATTTATATGAAATGAAAGCCCTTTGAATTATCCTTCCAACTATACCAATTTCACCCAAATCTGATATCGGAGCAAGGAGTTATGGTCGATCTACTTTAGCTTATCAAAACAGTTCACCAAAGGACAGATTTGACATTATTTAAATTTTAAAGGCATTTTGGTCATTTCCTATTATATTA
>NW_025871348.1:0-2648 GCF_002878395.1 Capsicum annuum
CATCAATAAAAAGGTTCTGGCAGTCATCAACCAATTCAACTTCAAATTCCACATGCTTCGTGACACCGCTCTTAATAAATGATTCACTGAGTAGTGGCATTGGGTGAGGGAGTAACCATGTTTCCTTTTTCCTTCCTTTGGTTTCTTCAGTTCTTCAGCCGTAGGCTCAAATCCCAGACCAAACGTGCCCACGTTCTCACTTGGACATATGGGACAAACTATACCATGCAGAGACGCTCCCAAACCCTTTCCTGGCTCAAATTCGTATTTCCAAAGTTCACTCACTATCATGATAGAAACGGAAGACAATTGCGGTCCCGGTATAACCTGCCATTCAAGGATACAATTCACTGGCACTGTATCAAAAATTTGATAGACGAATGTCTCCTCTACGTTATCTGCTTTAATAAGAGACAAGGGAGAATCTTTGCAGGCGGACAAATCTCCTTCACCGTGAATTACCACTTCTTGCCTGTCATGCTCAAACTTAATCATTTGGTGCAGTGTAGATGCAACCGTCTTGGCCTTGTGGATCCACGGCCTTCCCAACAACATATTGTAAGAGGAGTCTATATTCAATACTTGAAACTCTATGGTGAACTCAACAGTCCCTATGGTCAACATTAGTTCTATTTCACAAGTGGAATTTGATTTTGCACCATCGAAAGCCCTGACACATACATTGTTGGGCCTGATCCTGTCGGCACCAATATTCAACTTTTGCAAAGTATAAATAGGGAAAATATTTGTACTTGAACCTCCATCAATCATAACATGAGTGATGTAGAAATCTTCATACTTCACTGTAATGTAAAGGCCCCAGTTATGCCCTGTACCTTCAACAGGCAATTCATCGTCAGAAAAGCTGCACCGATTGACCTCAAAGATTTTTCCGACCATTTTTTCAAGCTAATTTATTGTAATCTCCCTAGGAACATATGCTTCATTTAATACCTTCAGTAAAATATCATGATGCTCCTTGGAGTGCAACAACAAAGATAAGAGGGAAATTTGAGCAGGGGTTTTCTTCAACTGGTCTATTATTGAATACTCTAGCAATTTCATCTTTTTCAAAAATTCTTCGACTTCTTCTTCGGTGATAGGCTTTTTGAAAGATGACGGTCCACTCACAATTGGCTTAGACTTTCTTAAACTTTCAGGCACGAAGCATCTTCCTGACCTAGTCAAACCCCCTACCTCATCTACATCTTCCACTGCTTCTTTCCTATGATAGGTCATCACAGTCCGCCCATAATTCCAGGGAACCCTTTTCATATTAACTATCGGAGGTTGGGTCACCAGTTTGACGACAATAGGCGCTGCCAGTGCTCCTTTCACCATCAAGATGGGCTGACTCAGAGCTCCCACCACTTTCAACTTAGGTTTATCCTAACTTAAATCAACATACCTTCTAGCGCCTTATACTGTGATCAGGGGTTTCTTTGTGCTTTCTTGGGCTTTATCTTCTCTCATTCCTTCCCGGTTCAATGACATTGCTTTCAAAGACTCTGCTACATTCACCGATTTCTCCTCAATGGTCTGTATCTTAATAATAGGCTTATAACATAATGGCTTCAGCATGGGTTGGCAGTGGATTCTGGTTAATGTTTGGACCCTCCGGGGCCTGGACCAGCATCTGATTGGTGTCAATTAAATCTTGGACAGCTCTCTCTAAATGCCAGCATTTCTCGATATCATGGCCTGGCATATCAGAACAGTATGCACACCTTAAAGAATAATCAAGATTCCTTGGCGGTGGATTTGAAAGCCTTTCTTAAATTGGGCTTAAGACCTTCAACTTTCTCAACCTATCAAACAAGCTAGCATATGACTCCCCAAGAGGTGTGAATTGATTTTTGACCGCCTTCTCTTTCTTATACTCGGGCCTAGGTTGAAAACTGGGTCTGGAGGAGTTTTGGTAATTTGGTGAAGTGAATGGGCGATTTGTGAAACTTGCGTGCGCCACTGTGGGTAAGAAGGGGTTTGGGCATATGGCTGCACGCTATATACTGGGTACGGGGGTGGTGGAATAGAATATAAAGGGTTTTGTAGAGGGTATTAGTGGTGGGGAGGAATATATGGAGCTTGGGCGTAGACTTGGGCTTGGGATTGGGGATAGGGGCGAGGTGGTCTTTTGGGATAGGAATGGGTTCCGGCTATGACAATCGCCACGTCCTCTTTCTTCTTTTTACCTCCAAATGCGCCAGATCCACCTTGAATCGCTTGTGTGGTGGCTTTTAATGCGGCAAAACTCACTATTCGGCTGGTCTTAATTCCGTCCTCTATCATCTCCCCCATTTTGAGGACTTCAATAAAAGATTTTCCCATTGTCGGAAGTAAATTTTGAAAATAGGCCTCATCCTATGCCTGAATGAAAACTTCTACCAACTTAATTTCTTTCATTGGAGGCTTTACCCTGGCGGCCTGTTCATGCCACCTTATCGCATATTCCCTAAAACCTTCAGTCCCTTTTTTCTTCATGTTGACCAAGGATTTTTCGTCGGAAATCAGGTCAATGTTATACTAAAAATGTTGAACAAACTCAGAAGCTAAGTCATCCCAGTTGTTCCATTTATCGATATCTTGATCGATAAACCATTTTGAAGCCAGATCAGAAAGACTCTCGCCAAAGAAGGCCATGAGCAGCT
>NW_025871349.1:0-1400 GCF_002878395.1 Capsicum annuum
AATATATGATTAAAATAATTTTTATATTTATATTGTAGATGTTGAAAACCCTGAACAGAAATTCTCGCTCCACCTCTGATTGATCTTTACCTCTCCTCGGACCAATCACTGTCAATCTCTCGCACTTCCTCACAAGGGCTTTTGTGCTTTTCCTCTTCACATACTCGAACCATCTCAACGCCGTTCTTGCATTTTGTCCTTCACGAAAACTATTTTCACATTGTCCCACATATCTTTATTATTAATCTTATCTCTTATAGTAGATCAACGTATTCCTCTAAGCATTTTTATTTCTGCTATCTTCATCTTTTGAGTCTGAGAATTCCTGGTTAATCATCATTCCACTTGATGTAATATAATCGGTCTAACTATCACTTTATTAAAATCATTAAATTGCGATGACACATTCTAAAGTCATCAAAGTAAGATAATAAATTGGCTAGAAATCTTGGAATGAGTGAATAAGAGTTTTGGAAGGACAAAAATGTCACAAATGTAACTAGACATGACAAGTGTTATAACATCATCTTGAATTAGTTAATTTCAAATTAGTTGTCATATTCCGCTTCTAAATAAATTAAGTAATATTTTAAAATATATATTTTATCATATTAATATGATGAAAAATTATAAAATATATTTTTCCATTGCATTAAATAAGAATATATGAATTGGAAAAAAATCCATCTAAGTGATTATTTGACAAACCTTTCGCAACTTGTTTATATTAAGAAGTATATTTTGAAAAATAATATATATCTTTTAAAATTGTAGTAGTATTTGACTCATTATTTTTACAAGAATTTTATCAGATAAAGAATATTACATGTTTTATCAGAAAATTGCAATTTTTGAAATTTAAACTGTAGTTCAAACACAATTATTACTGATGATTAATCGTTCACACAAAATCAACCATAGTACTGTTTACCTATTATCATCTCAAATTAAATTTAGTATAATGGGAGAGAAAATAAAATTCAAAATAAATTATAAAGATTCCAAATCATATTTTATTCAATATATTCAACTCTTTTCTCCTTCAAGGCATTACGTTTCTTGTATGTCCTTTTTAGGTTATATTTTATAATGCTTTTCTAGTGAATTAAATGATGAATTTTGTATTTGTTGATAAAGTTCTCATTTTTAGTTCTATAAAATTCACGTGATATATAGATAAAGAGAAAAAACTTAAGGTCTAGATAGCGGCGGACTCAAAATTTTGAGTTCGTGGGTGTTCAGTTTTTTAAAAAAGGTATATTTACTATTAATTATATAGTATAAGTGTACAATTATTTGATGATGACTATTTATATTTATATTATAAATATCGTGAATTTTTGAAAGAAACATGCCGAATAAAAAAATATTGTTGATTAAGTTAATGTTCAAGGGTTAAA
>NW_025871350.1:0-1780 GCF_002878395.1 Capsicum annuum
AATAACTCGGATAAACAAAAAGAAAAACAAAATAAACTACCAAAACTTCCTCCTGATGGGGAGAGAAGTGACTTCCCAATTATTGAGCCGGACAGCTGGACCTATGAATTGCACGTCTGCCATACTGGTACCTTCTCTTGCTTCGACCATATCAACTTTAATACAAAGGTTCTGGAAGTCATCAACCAATTTAACCTCAAATTCCACATGCTTTGTGACACCGCTCTTAACAAATGATTCACTGAGTAGTGGCATTGGGCGAGGGAGCGACCATATTTCCTTTTTTCTTCCCTTGGCTTTCTTCAGATCTTCAGTTGTAGGCTCAAATCCGAGACCAAACATGCCCACGTTCTCACTGGGAAATATGGGATGAACTATACCGTGCAGAGACGCTCCCAAACCCTTTTCTGGCTCAAATACGTATTTCCAAAGTTCACTCACCATCATGATGCCTATACTTTTGTGTAGTTATGACTGTGGGCGGTAATGGGTGGATAGGGTCATGTCCGAGGGGGTTGAAGAGTGGGGCCGTGGTGGGGCGGGGGATGAGGAGAGGGCGGAAGTGGGAGGGGGGCCAAGGTTTAGCTGTGGGGGGGGTAGGGGAGGGCGGAACGGTAGGCTGAGGGTTGGGTCTTGGAATATAGGAACCCTTCAGGGTAAGTCCATAGAGCTTGTAAAGATTCTTAGGAAGAGGAGGATCAACATTGCGTGTGTCCAAGAGACCAAGTGGGTAGGGTCTAAGTCTAGGGATGTGGATGGTTACAAGCTGTGGTACTCGGGGAGCGACATGCGTAGGAATGGAGTTCGCATCTTAGTAGATGAAGAGCTTAGAGGTCAGGTAGTGGAGGTGAAAAGGATCAACGATAGGTTGATGACTATTAAGTTGGTTGTTCGGGGGTTTATCCTGAACGTGTGTAGTGCTTATGCACCACAAGTGGGATCGGAGGGGGAGGAGAAGATGCGGTTTTGGGAGGCTTTGGAGGAGGTGGTGAGAGACGTGCCTAGTTCGGAGAAGATTGTTGTAGCAGGGGATTTCAACGGGCACATCAGGGCGCTACCGGGAGGCTTTGGTGACGTGCATGGTGGTTTTGGTCTTGGGGAGAGAAATGACGAGGGGGCGACCCTGCTGGAGTTTGTGAGGGCCTTTGGGCTGGTGGTGGTGAACTCGAGCTTCCCGAAGAAGGACGAGCACCTGATCACCTTTCGAAGCGCGGTAGCCAGGACTCAGATTGACTTTTTGTTGCTTAGAAAAGGGGATAGGGCGTTGTGTAAGGACTGTAAAGTCATCCCGAGTAAGAATCTTTCGACCCAGCATAGGCTCTTGGTTATGGATTTGGGTATAAAGAAGAATAGGAAGAGAAGGACTAAGGAGTGTAGATCGAGAATTAAGTGGGACGGCCTGATGCCAGTGAATGCGTGGGAGATAGGGAAGAGGTTGGCGGGAATGGGGGTGTGGGAGTGTAGGGGGGACGTGGATAGTATGTGGGACAGGGCGGCAAGGTGCATCAAGGAGAATGCAAGTGAGGTGTTGGGTGTTTCTAGGGGCCGGGCCGGGCATCGTCGGGGGGATTGGTGGTGGAATGAAGAGGTGGAGAAGAAAGTGGGGACCAAGAAAGGGGCGTATGCTAAGTTGGTGGAAAGTAAGGACGAAGAGGAGAAGCGGGTAAACAGGAAAGAGTACAAGCGAGCGAGGAAGGAGGCGAAGTCAGCAGTCACGGCAGCTAAGACGGCCGCTTTTGAGAGCTTGTATGCAGGGTTACAAGAGAAAGAAGGGGAGAAA
>NW_025871351.1:0-274 GCF_002878395.1 Capsicum annuum
TTTTTAAATTCTAATGTAGTATATACTATATATATAGTGTATATATATTGTTTAACGTATTTATAATGTATATAGGTGGGTATATATAATGTATATTGAAAAAAAGTTTTTTATTTTATATTTTTGACTGGGTTTGACCGATTTTTTAAAAGGGTTTGACCGGTTTTAGGAGGGTTTGATCGGGTTGGGTTAAGTGGGCCGGGTTAGGGTGATTTTTGATTTTTTTACTATTGGGCCCGAATCAGCTCGGCCCACTTAGACCCCAACCCGACCC
>NW_025871351.1:374-1864 GCF_002878395.1 Capsicum annuum
ATATATTGTAGTATATTTTATTTAAACTTTAAAGTTTAAAGTAGTACATATATATTTGGATGGTGCGTATATATGTGTAATTGTGTATATGTATATATATTTTTTAAATTCTAATGTAGTATATACTATATATATAGTGTATATATATTGTTTAACGTATTTATAATGTATATAGGTGGGTATATATAATGTATATTGAAAAAAAGTTTTTTATTTTATATTTTTGACTGGGTTTGACCGATTTTTTAAAAGGGTTTGACCGGGTTTAGGAGGGTTTGATCCGGTTGGGTTAAGTGGGCTGGGTTAGGGTGATTTTTGATTTTTTTACTGTTGGGCCCGAACCGGCCCGGCCCACTTAGACCCCAACCCGACCCTCAACTTAGTTAAATAACACGGTCTGATTTCGGGTTGGCCCGACCCAGCCCACTTGACAGCTATAATAGGGGGTATGGCATGACCTACAGGGTCATTTGTTGCATCATCATCATCGATGCCTTATTCATGAAGGAGTGCACAGCCAATGGGTTGTGTCAGAGGTGATAGAGGAGCCACGAGTTCTAGCGGGGCTCAAAATGGTACGAATGCTCTAGCGGATCGACAGAATTTAGAGGCTTCCCCAGATATGGTTACGGGTACGTTATCTATCTTTTCATTCGATTTATATGCCTTAATCGATCCTGGTTCTACATTATCTTATGTTACTCCATTAGTTGCTGGAAAGTTCAAAAGAATACCCAAACTTTTAGTTAAGCCATTTGAAATGTCCACACCGGTTGGGAAATCTACTATAGCTAGAAGGGTTTATCGAAACTACATAGTAACTATTTGTGGTCGTGATATGATGGCTGATCATGTGGAGTTAGAAATGGTAGATTTTGATGTTATAATGGGTATGGACTGGTTGGCATCTTGTTATGCCACAATTGATTGCTGCACGAAAAAGGTATATTTCTATTTTCCAAATGAATTAGTCCTTTAATGGAAAGGTGAAATTGGCGCGCCAAGAGGTAGATTTATTTCTTATTTTAAGGCAAGAAGAATGATTTCCAAGGGATACATGTATCATTTAGTCAGAGTAAGGGATACAGAAGCGGAGCCACCAACTCTTCATGCTGTTCTGGCGGTAAATGAATTTTTTGATGTATTTCCTGAAGATCTTCCAGGTTTGCCTCCTGAACGAGAAGTAGAGTTTGGTATTGATGTAATACCAGGAACCCAACCAATCTCCATTCCTCCATATAGAATGGCCCCAGCAGAATTATGAGAATTGAAAGAGCAATTGAAAGATTTGCTAGAGAAGGGATAAGGCCTAGCATGTCCCTTTGGGGAGCACCAGTGTTATTTGTGCGCAAAAAGGATGGCTCGTTGAGGATGTGTATTGATTATCGACAATTGAATAAGGTGACTATTAAGATTAAATATCCTCTCCCAAGAATTGATGATTTATTTGATTAGTTACAGGATGCCAAGTGCTTTTCTAAGATTGATTT
>NW_025871352.1:0-504 GCF_002878395.1 Capsicum annuum
TTTTTTTCCCCTCCTTTCTCCTGGAACCCCGCATACAAGCTCTCAAATGCTGCCGTCTTAGCCGTCTTAACTCCTAACTTAGCCTCCTTCCTAGTTAACTTATACTCTTTCCTGTTTACCCGCTTCTCTTCTTTGTCCTTACTCTCAACCAACTTAGCATACGCCCCTTTCTGGTCTCCACTTTCTTCTTAACCTCTTCATTCCACCACCAATCCCTCCGATGATGCCCGGTCCGGCCCCTAGAAACACCCAACACCTCACTAGCATTCTCCCTGATGCACCTAGCCACCCTATCCCACATACTATCCACGTCCCCCCTGCACTCTCACACCCCCATTCCCGCCAACTTCTCCCTTGTCTCCCACGCATTCACTGGCGTCAAGCCACCCCACTTAATTCTAGGTCTACACTCCTCACCCCTTCTCTTTCTATCCTTCTTTATACCCAAATCCATAACCAAGAGCCTATGCTGGGTCGAAAGATTCTCACTCGGGATGACCTTAC
>NW_025871352.1:604-2289 GCF_002878395.1 Capsicum annuum
TAAGCAACAAAAAGTCAATCTGGGTCTTGGCTATCGCGCTTCGGAAGATGATTAGGTGATCGTCCTTCTTCGGAAAGCCCGAGTTCACCACCACCAGCCCAAAGGACCTCGCAAAATCCAATAGAGTAGCCCCCTCTTCATTTCTTTCCCCAAAACCAAAACCACCATGCACATCACCAAAGCCTCCCGGTAATGCCCCGATGTGCCCATTGAAATCTCCTGCTACAATAATCTTCTCCGAGCTAGGCACGCCTCTCACTACCTCATCCAAAGCCTCCCAAAACCGCATCTTCTCCTCCCCATCCAAGCCCACTTGCGGCGCATAAGCACTACACACGTTCAGGGTAAACCCACCAATGACCAACTTAATAGTCATCAACCTATCGCTGATCCTCTTTACCTCTACTACCTGACCTCTAAGTTCTTCATCTACTAAGATGTCAACTCCATTCCTACGCCTCTCACTCCCAGAGTACCAAAGCGTGTAACCATCCGCATCCCTAGCCTTAGACCCTACCCACTTGGTCTCTTGAACACACGCAATATTAATCCTCCTCTTTCTAAGAATCTTCACAAGCTCTATGGACTTACCCTGAAGAGTCCCTATATTCCAAGACCCAACCCTCAGCCTACCAACTCTATCAACACATCTTCCTCTACCGCCCCTGAGGCCAAACCTTAGCCTCCCTCCCACCCCCGCCCTTTCCTCTTCCCCCGCCCCCACAACAGCCCCCCACCCCAACCTCTTGGACATGACCCTCCCTATCCAACCATCAACGCCCACAGCCACTACTACAAGAAAATATAAGAAAATATAAACAATGGTAGTAACAAAGCAGCAGCAGGAAATACAATGCTCACACAAATTAGAAGAAATAATCAAGAAACAAAACTAAACTCAAATAGGTAGAAAAAAACAAAACCAAGGTAAGGACAAAACTAACAGTAAGAAAAATAGAGCACACTAATGGCCTGGCACCAAGGATAGCCAAACAAATAATAAGGAGCGGTGCAAGTCACAAATATACTACAGCAGACACGCCAGTCAAGATACAGGAGATAGTACGATAAATAATATGAAGCAACATAAGAGGTTCAAAAATAGCAAGACAATAAAGACACCCTCAAAGCACACACTATATCCAAATTTTAAGAACAAAAACTACTAGAAATCCAAATAACAGATAGGAAATCCCACGCAAATTACAGGCAACGAAAATATCAAAAAATCGCGCGATAAAATAAAGTTCAAGGGTTAGAAGTCACCGAAATACGTATATCATGTAATCTGCTCTTGCTTGTTGTGCTGGAACCCGGCAAATTGGGTCGCCGGAATCACTTCGCCGAAAAGTCGCCGGCTCAAATCTGGACAATAGTTGCAATATCCGGTAGAGACCCCCACCTGGATTTTCTGGCTCCGCCGCCTTCATCACCGACGTCCGTCGAACCAGTTCGCCGAATCCGAGTATCACAATGGAGTTTACCAAAAATAGATGAAGCAGAAAATGCACAGTGGCAGCGGCGCTTTTGTTGGCGGCGGTGGTGGCAGGTTTGGATGGCTTCGCTGGTCTGGTGAAAAAAAGGGTCAGCAGCGGATCGGATTTGGTGGAGATGCAACAGCATCGGCGGCTTCTGGACGGCGTGCTCGTGGATGGTGGAGGCACGGAGTTGATGGGGTTTCACCG
>NW_025871353.1:0-1798 GCF_002878395.1 Capsicum annuum
ATTTTATGTTGACTCTAGTGATATGATATGCTAGTGAAATTTACAGCTATATCTTAACATCCAGTTTAAGAATGAACATTGAATCAGAGGGTTAAAGTTAGAAAAAGAGAGCATTTGAGGAAATAGATAGAGTGCTGGGGCATTTGGTGATCAAGTTGAAACCTTCTTTGAAAATTAAGGCTATTATTTTGAAAATTTTGAGAATCACTTGGTCATCAATTAAAAGACATATCTCAATTAGGTCAAGTAGTGAATATGTGATCCTATGTCAAAAGGAACAGGAAGAAAATCAGCTCCACGAAGTCATGAGTCCTTTAGCATGTGGAATGTACAACGAAAATAGAGTTGTATGTTTGACAAGTGTAGAAAAAGAAGTGACATACATGCTCAGTTGAAGTTAGTGTTGTTAAAGTACCACAAATAATCTTCATCTTTCGTTTTCATATTGCATGATATGTACTTGCATTTTTAAGGATTGATGTGACGAAGGCCTTTCATTCTACTATCCAAACATCGTGTCATCCTTTGTTTGCCCATTTGAGCTTTAGTCCTATTTTCTTTCATACCTCTCTTTTGAAATCAATATAGTCAGCAAAGCTTTAAAGAAAAGTGTCGAGAAAAATAATAGTAAGAAAATTTCAAAAAAAAAAAAGAGAAAAAAAGTGTCCAAAAAAAAAAAAGGAAAAAAGAGTGGGAAAAATCACCAAAATAAAAGAGTCAATAAAAGAAAAGAAAAAGAATCAGAATCAAGCAAAAGAATAAGCTGCCAGAACTACGCATGACCTAATTCTCCTCTCTCGGGGGTGAGATACGTAGGCTGCCCTACTAAGGGCTCGGTCCAACCAAATAGTCAAAAGTAACTGGGGTATGAGTTAATCCTCATTGTTTGTGTCGATTCCAAAATTTGTAAGTCCTACCCCACTTCAAGTGTCGTTTGGGCCCCATGTCATCCTTTCTTTCTAACCTTATCCAAAAACCAAGTTACAACCAAAGAAAGACCTTCAAATCAATCTTTGAGGATGCTAAGGCAGAGCATGCAAGGGATATGATGATGCATTTGGGAACTATTTGTCTTCCTCAGCATAGGGAATCAAGAGAGAAATAAAAATGAGAGTCTTATTGGTGAAAACCCTTACGGGCACCAAAGGCAATGACAAGTTGAGAGAAATAAACATGAGAGAGTCTTATTAGTGAAAACCTTCACGGGCACCATAAGGCAATAGTGAGCTGAGAGAAAATGAAAGAAGCTTGTTGGCGAAAACCCTTCAAGGCGCCACTAGCCAAATGGGGTCTTAAATGCAATTGACCTAAGAAAGCAACTCAGTTTCAAGGCGATAAACTCAACAACAATGGGTAGAAAGTTTGGATGAAAAGACCAAGATGCTTAATCCAAAATGCATGGCATAATCATTAGTGTTAACTGTCATTTTTAGATGAATTTTTCATTTCATTGTTTTAAAAGGAGACATTCATTGTCTTTTCTTTCTTCTCTTTATTTTAATTTTATCTTTCTTAAGTCAGTTATCAAAACAAAAATTGTCATTCTTTTTTTATTTCTTGTCTTTGAGTCAAGTCTGTATCAAAACAAATGAGAAAAGATTTCAAAATTGGTTACCAGCATCTTTAATTGCACAAATCAAGACAAAAGCTAGCACATGAAAGAGACATGATTGTGAGCCCAAAAAAGGCATGCAGGAAGTTTGTCAACAGAGAAGTCGGGGAACTCACGGAAATACCAAGATTCAAAGGGTTTATTTGAGAAACATGACAAAGCAGAAATACTGTGTTTGTTTCAGAG
>NW_025871354.1:0-1561 GCF_002878395.1 Capsicum annuum
TGCAACAGTTAAAACATCTGATGTAATAGATGAAACATATGATGCAACAGATGAAAATCTGATGCAACAGATTAAAAATCTGATGGCAACTATGAAAATCTAATGCAACAGGTGAACAATCTAACAGATCATTCATCTGTTGCGACAGACGACTCTTCTGTTTGGAAGAAATCTAAACAATATTGATCCAACAGATAACTGATTAGTGATCTGTTTTTATTCTTTCCAATGGTTTACTCTTCATTTTAAAATCTGATGCAACTATGAAAATCTGATGCAACAGGTGAACAATCTAATAGATCATTCATCTGTTGCGACAGACGACCCTTCTGTTTGAAAGAAATCTAAACAATATTGATCCAACAGATAACTGATTAGTGATCTATTTTTATTCTTTCCAACGGTTTGCTCTTCATTTTACAACAGATTAGGACTGTTTTTATTTTTTCCAACTATTTACTCATACAGGTCGGTTATCTGTTGCAACAGATTAGTGATCCATTTTTATTCTTTCCAACGGTTTACTCATCCGTTGCAATAGGTCGGTTATATGTTGCAACAGATAAAATACCTGGTGCAACAGATTAGTGATCTATTTTTATTATTTTCACAGGTCAGTTATGTGTTGCATCAGATAAAATACCAGGTACAACAGATAGTGTTGTTTTTATGGTTCCCACGTATTACTCATCGGTTGAAACAGGTCGGTTATATGTTGCAACATATAATATACCTGGTACAACAGATTAGTTGTCTGTTGGAACTGTTATATTACTGTTATGCATTAATAAATTATAATCTACGTTATGTTCCTGTAAATTTAAGATAACATGGCTCCCAAAATAAAAGAAATCGAATCAAGTCCAAGTAAAGGAACAAGTGCAGCAGCTCAGCTACAACCACTACTCTATGAGCTTACTTTACAAGCGTTATTTCAATCAGGAGAAGAAGATAATGAACACGGGGAGAAGAAATCTTTCAAAAGAGATGATCCAAATGCTAATAGCCCTTCCGTCGAAGAGGTGGTCAAAACCTTCAGGATTGATTGTTACCCTGTGAGAATACAGTGCGATGGTGACACAGATTTAACGGGTGCTCTCGGGGTTAAGTCAGTCATGGGAAAATATTTCGACGCCTTCAGAAAAATACTTCGAAAACAAAAATTGGATTCTTATTTTAGGGAAAGCTGCTTTGGAAAATATCTTGATTTGGCAGAGGACAACAATGCTCGTTTTCAGATAAAAATGGTATGTCATCTTCTCAAGCGCAGGTTTATGTATGAAAACAAAAATAAGATAGATGAGGTGTGGATAAATTACTGTGGCATGCCTGTTTATTTTGGTTGGGAGGAGTTTGCCATAGTTACCGGACTAAAATGTTATGCTCCTTCTCCTTCTCAAGTTATACCTACTCTGACCCAAAAAAAAGCACCCCGCACACCCAAAAAAGGAAAAGGCAAGTCGAGTGATCGTGATGACCTGGTGTCTATTGTTGGTCCAAGCTTCAAAAATAAAAATCTGATTGAAGCGTTGAAAGGTAAAGGACTTTCAAAGAAGCACAA
>NW_025871355.1:0-3337 GCF_002878395.1 Capsicum annuum
CGTGAGCCGCGTGGAATACCAACCTTTGCCCTCCTAGGGAGAGCACTTCCATTAGCTGGAGTGATGTACTCTTGCCTGGGAGTACAACCTTAAAGCTTTCATAATCACAATTTGGCTCTCTTACCAACAATATCATCATCAACAACCCTACGGTGGCACATAGGTTTGGGAAAATACTAAATTTCCTCGCGGTGCTAAGTAATACTCCCTGACTAGCTCAGAATGCATTAGGAAATCCACCACAACATCGCAAGGGTCTATTATAAAGACCAAATCAAATCTCTTTCTCATTTATCAAATCATATCAATTTGTGGATTCCTAACTCAACACATTTTAGCTCAAAACATTTTAATTTTCCTCAACATCAACATGGTATCAATAACACAGCATTTCATCTCTGCAAGCTTAAAATCAATATAAATCATCCTGACTCTACGGATGCAAATCAATATTCTCAAATGATCATTCTTTCATTCCAATATTCAAATCATGACAATAGCTTTTGAAAAGCATTTAAGATCTTCAAATCATAGTGAGATTTTGTATGTCGTAATGTAACTCAAATATGGCTCTTATATCAAGAATCCTCAAAAAAAATAATTTCATAGTAGTGGTATGCAATTTATGGCATAAAATCTCAATTCAAGAAAACAAGATAATAAGGTTATTATGTATACCAATATTGGACGATTCAAAGTTCCATAAATCATATCTTGAAAACACATGAAATATCAACTCATGGTAGAAATATGAAATTCACCATATCAAATCATAACTTGAGAATAATAAAGTAATCATGTACATCAAAGCTTAAACAATTTATATTTTTCATAACCTCATAATTTGTCATGAAATCATCTTGGGTATTTACCCACTTTACAAAATCATGAAATTCCAATGATAAAATCAATTCTTTGGGCACAAGAATGAAAAGATATTCTTGTTCAAAAACCACATACTAAGTTCTCACGGAATTCATGTTAAGTTCTCAAGTCATCGAAAATTCATCGATCGTAGCATGACTAAGATTATCGCGAAACTGACTCAGCTCTAGACCAGCAGACTATTTCGGGCATACATACCCCTAACAATCAATAACATAAGTAATACATAGTATACAACAACGTATACTTACATGCCCACAGTCCATCATGCACCATGCATTCATTAACACCTCACACTAATCATTTGAAGATCATATTCATATACAAGTATTGGGATCTCATGCCATTACATAGTAGATCATTCAACAAGGATGCATATGGTTAAGGAAGAATACAACATAACATAGTTCATCCAATTAGGATACACACAAATAACATACATTCAAAACATCAGGGTTTACTTCTCAAGGTTCTTTCATTTAAGATCTTGATATATACAATTCGACCCATAATTAGACATTTCACACTTAGCGTGGCCTAATGGCCTCACCATTTCTCTCAAGCATTATAGTAAATATGTAGCATGAAAGTATGGTATGAACTTATCACTTTGATCACAAGGGGTCATACGATCCATTCTTCTTCAACTAGGCATTTCTACAATTACCTTGCATGCACCATTTAGGCATAGTTCAGTATGAACAATTACATGTGCTTCAACACTATCATTCATCTTAATTCCACTAAATAAATCCCTCGTCCGCACTTATAACCATATCATAAGCCTTGCACACAACATCCTCAATTTTTGAGAATAACATAGAGTTTATGTTGAACGTATACATAGAAAGTAGTCTAGTCATTTAGAACTTATTATATCCTAAGAACATAAATTTATAGCCTCTTAGACAATTCCACAAACACCTTACATGAACTTTTAGGCATTGGTGAATTCGTCAAATTCTCATGTTTTTCGCCACCTTATATATCTCATCCAACACACATAATCATCACATGCATGTATCAACCAACATACACCATCACCACACACACATATATATATATATATCAACCAACATGCATAATCATCATCTATATATATATATATATCAAGTAACATACATAATCCTCATATATATCTCAACCATCAAATATCAATCAACATATATATATACACATCATCAAAGTCTAGAATATATATATATATATATACATAACTTGAACTTTCAAAAAGGGATTTGTGGACTCTATGGACGAAAAGAGTGCATAGATAAACACTTGCATACCTTAGATTTCGTGGCCGGAAGAGATTGATGGAAGGAATTCTTGAATCAAAGCCTCCAATTAATTTCCCCCAATTCAAAACCCTAACTCTAACTTAATATATATATATATATATATATATAAATAAATATATACATATAAGAGAAATGAGAGGAAAATAATACAAGTTCTCATCTAAATGGGGTATTTATAGAGGTTTAAAAAAGTGGTGAAATACCAAAATGCCCCTAAGAAACAAATAAAATCCGAGTCTGTCCTTCAGTGATCTATCCGATAGGCTGAAGTAAATTGGCCATAACTTTTCACTCCGATGTCCAAATTGGATGAAACCAATTTTATTGGAAAGAAGACTCTCAAGGATTTCCATTGATATATAGTATCTAACACAATTCATTATGTACAAGAATTTATGATCTTTGAAGTTGACCAAAAGAATATCCTGGCTGCAGTATTTTTTTCCGACACATTTTACTGTTCACAGTTCGATCGAAATGGTCATAGTTTGATCAGAATGGCCGTAACTCATCGCTCGAGTGTCCGTTTTAGGTGATCCACATATCGTTGGAAATCTTATTCGATGACATACAAAATGGTGGGTTGAAATCCAAGAAATGACACACAGAAAAATTATAAATCATTCTCAAAGATAGGATCCAATACGTTTACGCACAAAATTTCGACGAAAAATTCTCCAGGGTATTACAATACCATTGTTAAACCATTATTCAAGTAAAAAACTATCATGTTAGGGTTAACCATGACCCATTAGTAAACCACAATTTCCATGCACCCGCATGTGTAGAACCATTATCAAAACATGTATAAACACAAGTGAAATCATGAGAGAACAATACACAACAATATGTATTCAAATCCTCAACCATGGATTTCAAAACCACTATTTATGATTCAAGAACAATGTTTAAAATACATGATTTACATGAACTAAAAATGAAGGAAGTGTCACATGACTGAGTTACGAAGATGCACCGAGAGATCGATCCTTAAGGCTTTAGATGACCACCTTGAGGAAACCCTAGCCCAAGCTCCTTGAGAGATTTTTAGAGAGTTTTTTTAGAGTGTTTTGATCTTCCAAAGTAAATAATCATGGACCAAATAGAATTATAAGGCATTCTTAAGGTCTTGGGGGTAGGAAATGTCTAAAATA
>NW_025871356.1:0-757 GCF_002878395.1 Capsicum annuum
ACGCTTTCTGGGGTCGCAAACGACATATTGTTTCGCTTCCTTATGAGAACGGCTTCACTGAAGAAAGAATTCCAACTAAATCTCGACCCTGTCAGATGAATGCAGAATTAGTTGAATTCTGCAAAAGAGAGATTGATCATCTCCTACAAAAGGGTCTCATTAAACCCTCAAAATCCCCTTGGTCTTGTACCGCTTTCTATGTGAATAATGCGGCCGAAAAAGAAAGAGGTACACCACGGTTAGTCATTAATTATAAACCTCTTAACAAAGTTTTAAAATGGATTCGCTATCCCATTCCAAATAAAAAGGATTTACTTTCCCGACTTTATGACGCCAACATATTTTCCAAATTTGATCTGAAATCAGGATATTGGCAAATTCAAATTGATAAAACTCATACTTACAAAACCGCATTTAATGTTCCATTTGGACAGTATGAATGGAACGTTATGCCTTTCGGTTTAAAAAACGCCCCTTCTGAATTTTAGAAAATTATGAATGATATTTTTAATCCATACATGGATTTCATTGTTGTATATATTGATGATATTCTAGTGTTCTCCAAAACGCTTGATAATCATTTTAAACATCTGCATATATTTAAACAAGTAATCATTCAAAATGGCTTAGTTATCTCCAAGCCAAAAATGAGTTTATTCCAGACTAATATTAGATTCCTAGGTCATAATATTTGCCAAGGTTCTATTGAACCAATCCAACGAGTCTTAGAATTCGCTACAAAATTCCCCGATGAAAT
>NW_025871356.1:857-1725 GCF_002878395.1 Capsicum annuum
AAAATTATGAATGATATTTTTAATCCATACATGGACTTCATTGTTGTATATATTGATGATATTCTAGTGTTCTCCAAAACGCTTGACAATCATTTTAAACATCTGCATATATTTAAACAAGTAATCATTCAAAATGGCTTAGTTATCTCCAAGCCAAAAATGAGTTTATTCCAGACTAATATTAGATTCCTAGGTCATAATATTTGCCAAGGTTCTATTGAACCAATCCAACGAGTCTTAGAATTCGCTACAAAATTCCCCGATGAAATTACAGATAAAAAACAACTTCAAAGATTCCTTGGTAGTCTCAATTATATTTCTCCTTTTTATAAAAACTTGTCTAGAGACTTGGCTCCTCTATATGACAGATTGAAAAAGGATCAGAAAACTCCGTGGACTCCGGCCCACACTGAATTGGTAAAGGTGATTAAAGCTCGTGTTCAATCTCTCCCCTGTATTTCTCTTGCTAATCCTAATTGGCAAAAAATTGTTGAAACCGACGCCTCCAATATCGGGTATGGTGGAATACTTAAGCAAGTTAATCCCCATACAAAAACAGAATGCTTAATCCGTTTTTATTCCGGCAAATGGACAGATAGCCAAAAGAAATATGCTACTATAGCCCATGAAATGCTTACTATTGTTAAATGTGTATTAAAATTCCAAGATGATTTATATAATCAGAAATTCATCATCCGAACGGATGCTCAATCTGTTAAATTCATGTTTGATAAGGATTTTAAACATGACGCTTCTAAGTTAATATTTGCCAGATGGCAAGCTCAACTAGCCCCTTTTGACTTTGAAATACAGTATAAAAAGGGTAATGAAAACTCCCTACCTGATTTTCTATCAAGAGAATATTTAA
>NW_025871357.1:0-1966 GCF_002878395.1 Capsicum annuum
TGCAGTGCTGGCAGTAAGCCAAATCATCACTTGTGTCCTAAGTGTGGTAGGGCTCATTCGGGTGAGTGTTGGGGTAAGAAGAGGGGTTGTTTCCGGTGTGGTGACTTGGGTTACAGAGTTAGAGATTATCCATAGGATGGATAAGGGCTTCGTAACTATCGCCCTCAGACCCAGACTTAGACTGTTAATGCTCCAGTTCCAGCAACTCGCCCAGCCCCAGCTCAGTGCGCCTTTTCTAGCAATGCTAGCGGGCAGTGCCATAATAGATTCTATGATTTATCATCTCGCCAAGAACAGAAGGACTCTCCCGATGTTGTTACTGGTATGTTTCGTATATTTTAGTTTGATATGTATGCATTGTTGGATCTTGGATCCCGTTTCTCATATGTTACACCTTTGATTGCTATGAATTTTGAAATGAGTCCTGAGATTATTCCCAAGCCTATCCTTGTTTCAACCCCAGTGGGTGATTCGATTGTTGCCCAGAAAGTGTATAAAAAGTGTCCTATTACCGTTCTTCATAAAGACTTGTTGGCTAATCTGATTGAGTTAGACAAGGTATATTTTGATATGATTCTGGGTATGGACTGGCTATATTCCTATTATGCCTCTATTGATTGTCAGACCCGAGTGGTCAAGTTTCAGTTTTCGGGTGCATCTATGTTTGAGTTGTCTGGGAATTCTGTGTGACCCAAGAGTCATTTTATCTCTTACCTCAAAGCTAGAAAGCTTATTTCCAAGGGGTGTATTTACCATTTGTTTAGAGTTAAAGACACTAAGTCTGAGACTCCAACTCTCTAGTCTGTTAACATTGTCAATGAGTTTTCTGATGTCTTTCCGTAGGATCTCCCAGGGATACCTCTTGATAGAGAGATAGAGTTCGGGATTGATCTTCTTCTCGATACTCAGCCCATTTCTATTCCTCCTTACCGTATGGCCCCTGTAGAACTTAAGTAGTTGAAAGAGTAACTCAAAGATCTACTAGATAAGGGTTTCATAAGGCCCAGTGTTTCTCCTTGGGATGCTCCTATGTTGTTTGTGAGAAAGAAAGATGGCTCTTTGCATATATGCATTGATTACCACCAACTGAATAAAGTCACCATAAAAAATAAGTACCCCCTTTTGAGAATAGATGATTTGTTTGACTGATTGCAAGGTGCAAGTTATTTCTGAAAGATAGACCTTCATTTCGGCTATCATCAACTCAAAGTTAGGAAGTGTGACATCCTGAAAACTACTTTCCGAACTCGTTATGGCCATTTTGAGTTTCTTGTTATGTCTTTCGGGTCAACTAATGCCCCAACAGCTTTTATGGACCTCATGAATCGAGTGTTCAGACCACATCTAGATATGTTTGTCATAGTGTTCATCGATGATATACTGGTGTACTCCCGTAGTGAGGATGAACATTTTGATCATCTCCAAACTGTCTTGCAAACCCTTAGAGATCACAAGTTGTTTGCCAAGTTCAGTAAGTGTGAGTTTTGGCTAAGGCCAGTTGCTTTTTTGGGTCATATAATTTCTTCCGAGGGTATTAGAGTTGATCCCCAAAAGACCAAAGCTGTTAGAAATTGGCCTAGACCTATTTCTCTGACTGATATCCGAAGTTTATTGGGTTTAGCTTCTATTACCACCGTTTTGTTGCGGGTTTCTCCGCTATAGCGTCTCCTATAAATCGGTTGACCCAAAAGAAAGTGATGTTCTTGTGGTCTGATCTTGTGAGAAGAGTTTTCAGGAGTTGAACACTCGACTCACTTCAGCCCCTATTTTGACTTTGCCTGATGGTGTTGATGGTTTTGTGGTGTGCGTGATGCTTAGAGAGTTGGGTTGGGTTGCGTATTGATGCAGAAGGGTAAGGTGATAGCTTATGCTTCTCGACAGTTGAAACCCCATGAGAAAAATTACCCCATCCATGACCTTGAGTTGGCTGCTGTTGTGTTTGCTTGGAAAATCTAGAGACACTATT
>NW_025871358.1:0-3600 GCF_002878395.1 Capsicum annuum
TTAATTCATACTACTACTCGGGTGGAAATACAGTTCCAACATTCTACTACACATCATCCCCCCTTAAGCAAGACATTTGTAACATAAATTTGAAGGGAACTAAATGCAATTAATACCTCAAGCTGAAAGGCACGATTCCATCAGGATCAATGTTTACATCAGAATCAATACACATTGAAGCACTAATGGACACTTCTCAAGTCCTTGCACAAATTTTAACTCTAATATGGTTCAATCAGAAAGGACCATACCATTTAGATTCTAAACTTCTGCACTTGAGTCACCTCTATAATGAGACATAGCTGAGGACATTAGCGTAAGGAAAGAATTTGGGATGACTTTTTTACTTTCTAATGGGCGACACCATAGCACGAATTAGACACGAATTAGAGTATGAAAGAGGAATATTCTGACTCTATTTCACAAACTAGAAAATGAACAAAGAGAGACATTCCTAAATGCCTAGTAGCCTCCTGCTTATAAGTATGGCGCGCTACACACCCATAAACAAGACTCTACCCAATGCGATTTTGCAGAAATCCTGGGACCTTGAACCGTGCTTTGATACCAAGTTTTTCACGACACAAATCGGGGCCCTAGCCGTGACGAGCATTCCAAACCATGAAGGCCTGAAATACCCCTATCTATAAAATAATCATGGACATAATTCATATGATAATAAGATTACGGAAGATACACAATATTATGAAAAACATGGTCATAAATCAAATGAAATCAAAATAAGGGAAATAATGTCCCACAACATCTATCGACATGTGACAAACCGTCTGCGAAATCTCAAATACATGACTGAAACAAATTACTGTCTGAAAATTGGGACAAGGTCCCCCCAATAGACCCAAAACTACTAAATGATAAATGAACTGATAGACATCAGGCCTTCCGAAATATAGAAGGCTCACCACTTGATTCTGTAAATATGTCGGAAGAGATCTGCTGGTTATCTAGACCCCTAAACTGTGCCTCCAAACCTGGGAGGAAAGGGGGTCAATACAAAAGTACTGGCACGCAGAGAAATCAAAAACAAAATCTAATATTTTTTTCCAAATATAGGTGAGAGCCATTAGAAAGCAGTTTCACATCAAATCATTTGAAAACACATGGGCATAATGTAATAGTTTTCAACAACAATGTAATGCAGCTGAGCTAGGTGGAATACCCTACGTATAATATTTACACCAACTGTCAAATCTTGGTTGCCGCCGAGATTAAAGTATAAGTGAGGGGAAGACACATGAGATCACACAGCAGGTTGTCTCGACCCAATAAATTATAGTAGTGCCCAAGATCACTCAGCCTGGGATCCTAACCATAGTCCCAATTTGGGAATGACATAAAGTCAAGTACACAAGATCACTTAGCCTGGTACCAAATCCCCATGTCGACAAACATGGTTTCCAGCGATGAGCCCTTACACTCAAACGCCTTCTTCGGGCATCCACCTATCTCATGTAAAATCAATGCATCAAACTCTATTTAACTCAACCACGTATCTTATTCTGTAGGGTATCGTCATACCCGATTTGCAAGCCATCAATATCACATCATTCTTTTATGAAACCATTATATTCATTATTTTTCACCATAACAACCCTCTCATTTCAAGTCACAAATCATAACCATTTTCAAAATATTTCGTGTTATGCTTATCAAGATGATTTCAAACAATTCACATCTTATGAGGATTTAATACAAAATCATATTAAGAGAGGGATTTTCATTTAATCCATGCTATCAAGTTAACATCTTTTCGGAATACATGCATATACGTATATCATATATCAAATCACTTCAGGAATGGGCCTTAAGACCAAATCAATATCATAAACGTTTAAAACATAATCATATTTGTAATTTCAAAATCCCCATTTTTTAAAAATGAATTTTTAAGCCCATGAGATTTTTGAGATAACCCCACTTACCTCTATATGCGAAGATGATAGGTGTTTCTTGAAGCCTACGTTCTGGGGATTGCAAATATACAATTAGTTTCAAAAACCCATGGTTGAATCTTGAGTTGCTTGTGTTTTTATTTTGAAACCCTAAGGAAAGTTCTTGAGAAATTTTGATGAATGAAGGTGTATTTTGGGGTATTTGGGAACTGAATTTCGTGTTTATGGCTAAATAAGGGTGGAAAAAGGACCATTTTGCCCCAAAAACGGAGTGTTTAAGTCACTTGAATAATAATATATGTAGCACACACCTTATCACATAATATAGGTTGTGCAGTTCACTCTTTATCGCACACATTAGGTTGTGCGTCGCACACCTTATGGCATAAGTTAGGGTGTGCGTCGCACACCTTATGCTGCACGACACGCTCCACTTTACAAAGCCATAACTTGTTTCTCGGATGTCTAATTTTTGCGAAATTGGTATCGTTGGAAATATAATTCGAATACCTTTCATTTGATATATAGTAGGCACTCTAATTCAATATATATAAATAGTAATGGTCAATTAAAGTTGACCTAAGTTTCATCGCTCACTAAAATTCGAAGGATAGGAAAACTTTCAACTTGTCCTTGAGCTTGGGGACCTCTATGATCTCAATTCATGCTCAAAGAGGTTTCCACACTACATAATTTATTAAAATACTAAACTTGCATTGGATTTATGGCTTTTGGAACCTTTACGTGAAGGAAATGATGATTTTAGTTCTCGTCCAAAATGCGGGGTGTTACACACTCATTATCTGATTGTGAGAATTCATCATTTGAGCAAAGTTTTCTCAACATTGGAGCAAACAAAATCCTCCACTACATGAAGCACTTGTACCACCAAAATGAGTTCTATCTTGTTTAAGAACTCTACTAGGTACAGCTCCTAATCTCAAGCATCTCTGCCATCTAGAGTGCTTTGGCCCTAGCACCTTACCAACGACATCATTTGGCGAAATTTAAGACTCTTCTATGGCGCTTTGGCTCAAATATGACTCAATTTTTTCCTACATATAGAAAATTTTTTGTAAAAATAAATTAAAAATAAAAATTTATTTGTCATACCGTGGTTTATTACTCGACAAGAGTCTATGGCACATAAGTATAACTCACACATATCGTGGTTGTGCTCGTCCTGGCCGTTGTCCAGTATCGGCCACCTATAAATTAAAAAAACTTAATCAAAATTTACTAGTTAGGAATAATTACATTCAAGGTTAATTCACTCACCATTTCAACCCTTTTTGTAGCATTGGCTTTGGAGCCACCGGTGTGTGGAATTGTACGTTTCTTTCGATTTTCACGGTTCCTTTGACACATTTTCTTACAAAAATATATTTAAACCTCAATTAGAAAAAAATAATTTTACAACTATAAAGAAATTCATATACATAAATACCTTTGTTGATTCTTTAAAATTGTATTCAATAAAAGAAATCCATTGATACGGTGGGATCCCATCCGACAGCTCATCCATAATCTGAGCTTTAATTTTAAGTGGATCATCAACTTCATTCGACATGTTAATGTTATTTATAGCCCACTTTTTTCAATAGATAAAGAAACATGTTGTCGAGCAATTGATTCGGCTGTGTCAAAGAAGAATTTGGGCTTCAAAATAAAAATATTGGTTAGCTTT
>NW_025871359.1:0-3680 GCF_002878395.1 Capsicum annuum
ATTATAGTTATAGAGACATAGATATAGAAGAAAATTTAGAAATAATAAATGACAGAATAAGTACAACAAAAAGAATAGCTTAAGAAAAACCAGAATCATCAAGTTTATCAAAAAGAACAAGTTATGAAACAAATTCTACAACTAATTTAAACTAATATTACATAACAGGAACAATAAATGAAAAAGAATATTTAATACTCATAAATACAGGACAAGAAGAAAATTATATACAAAGATATCTAGTAAAAAATGAGGAAATAAAATTTGACAATAATATATACCCAGATCTATCAAGAAGCTTAATAAACACTAAAAATATAGGAGAAAAAATAATAATAATAGGAGTTAGAAACATAAAAATAGAATTTGAAATAAAGGAAGAAATGCGAAAAACAGACATAATATTAGGAATAAAATGGCTAGAACAAGTAAAACCATATAATATAGGGCATACACAATTATCTTTAATATATAACAGAGAGAAATTATTCTTAAGAAGAGCTTTAACATGATATGAAAATATATGTATTAATGAAGATAGTAGTAGAAGGGTATTATAGTAGATATTATACGTCTATGATAGATATAGGAGCAGAAGCTAATTTATGTAGATATAATTGTTTACCAGAAAGTAAATGGGATAAATTAAAAACATCAATAATAGTTAAAGGATTTAATAACGAAGGAAGTTTAATTATTTATAAAGCTAAGAATGTAAAAACACAAGTATGGGATAAAATATTAACAATAGAAGAAATCTATAATTATGAGCTAACATCAAAAGATAATACTTTTAGGAATGTCGTTTTTAGATAAATTATACCCACATATAATAACTAGAACGGATTGGTGGTTTACAACACCATGTAAACAGAAAGTAACAGCAAAAAGAGTTACTAATAAAATAAGAAAGAAAACTGATTGGATAGAAGGAAGTGAAAAAATTACACAAAAATTAGAAAATATAAAAAATGCTGAAGATACAATAGAACTGATCGTATTTTCAATAAATAAAAAGGAAATAACTATATTTTCAATAAATACGATAGAAATAATTAAGAAAAAATTAGAACAATTATATAGTGAAGATCCATTAAAAGGATGGGAAAAACATAAAACTACTATAAAAATTGAATTAATAGATAAAAATAGCATAATAACTCAATAACCATTAACATATAATTTTGACAATTTAAAGAAATTTAAAATGCATATAGATGAATTATTAGAAAAACAATATATACAAAAAAGTAACAGTAAACACAATAGTCCAGAATTTATAGTAAATAAATATAGTGAACAAAAAAGAGGAAAAAGTAGAATGATTATTGATTATAGAAATTTAAATGCAAAAATTATGACATATAATTACCCAATACCAAATAAGATATTAAAAATAAGACAAATACAAGGATATAATTACTTTAATAAATTTGATTGTAAATCAAGATTTTACCATTTAAAGTTAGAAGAAGAATCTAAAGAATTAACCGCATTTACGGTACCACAAGGATTTTATGAATGGAATGTACTACCATTTTGATATAAAAATGCACCAGGTAGATATCAACATTTTATGGATAGTTATTTTAAGCAATTACCTAATTGTATAGTATATATAGATGATATACTATTATATACAAAAACCAAAGAAGAACATTTAAAATTATTAGAATAATTTACAGATATAATAGAAAAATTGGGAATAAGTTTAAGTGAAAAGAAAGCTGAAATTATAAAAAACCAGATAGAATTTTTAGGAATACAAATAGATAAAAGTGGAGTAAAAATGCAACAATATATAGTGTAAAAAATAATAAATTTGAAAGAAGAATTAGATACAAAAGAGAAATTACAATCATTTTTGGGATTAGTAAACCAAGTAAGGGAATATATACCAAAATTAGCAGAAAATCTAAAGCCTTTACAGAAAAAATTAAAAAAGGATGTAGAATATAATTATAACGAAGAAGATAAAAAAACAAATCCAGAAAATAAAAACACTTTGTAAAGAATTACAAAAATTACAATTTTCAGACGAAAATAGAAAATTTATATATATAGTAGAAGCAGATGCTAGTGAATGTAGTTATGGAGGAGTACTTAAATATATGTACGAAAATAAAAAAATAGAACAACATTGTAGATATTACTCAGGAATGTTTAATGAATCAAAAATAAAATGAGAAATAAATAGAAAAGAATTATGTTCATTATATAAATGTTTATTAGTATTTGAGCCACATATTGTATATAACAAGTTTATTGTATGAACAGATAACACACAGGTACGTTGGTGGCTAACAAAGAAAATATAAATTTCAGTTACAACTAAAGAGATTTGGAGACTAATATTGAATATATTAAATTTTACATTTACAATTGAAGTAATTAGTACTAACAAAAATGTTATTGCAGATTACATATCAAGACAAAGCTACACAGACTGATATAATAGAAGATGATGCTTTAGAAAAGATATTCAAAACCCTAACTACGCTTTCAATGAAAATAGACAGTATGGGTAATGAAATAGAAAAGCTAAAGACTAATGAAGTTAAACTGAAGTCTGTAGCTACAAATCAGCTAACTCAGCAGTGTGTAGAGCTATGTCGATCAGAAGACATTAAAATTCCAGAGCTAAAACGAGATGTTGGGACACTCCGTAAAACTCATAACGTTTATCAATCTACAATTACAGGTACAAGCAAAGGAGTTATTGGACAAAGATACCAGAATATGAACTTAAATAAGATATTTGAAAAATCATTTATACCAAAAATACAAAAAGACCTCTTGAACATACCCCCACAAATTACCACATATCGAGATAGTTTGAACCAAGATGAAAAAGTTTATAACTATACAGCCCAAAAATACATAGAAAATATCTACCGAGTATAAAATTTTCTAAACCTTAACCCCAGAGCTACAGATATCAAAGAACCCAACACAAACTATATAACCCAAAGATTATAAGGTCACAACAAGCTAATTGCACTACCCAAAATCAACCCGAGCTTAATAAAAACTTATTTTGATTATGGATTATTAAATACCATATACACCCAAGATGGATAAGAACTATCAGCTATGAAAGAATTACAAAAAATATTCAACACCTATAAAAGAGTAACCAAAGGAAATCTATTTTATATAAAGTGTTATACTGCACCAGCAGAGATATTATATGACAAGATAAAACCAGTTATACAAGTTGTAAAAATAGGATTAACCAGAGATATAATTATACCAGATGATATTGTGCAGCAGCCAGAGATACCCAGAATTGAGATACCTGATTTTTATGCAAACAAACGACTTATTGGACTAGCTACAATTATTCAAGAACTAGCAAACAATTATACCAATGGAAACCGAATATGGAGCTATTATTCAAGAGACCATCAGATGATTTATTCAAATTCAAAAGAACTACGACAAGAAGATATGAAAGATGTTAGAAAATGGATAATGACATTACTTAACCTAGAAAAACAATCTACTGCAAGGGCGATTAAGAGAGGATTTATTTCAGACAGATTATTGACAAGATATTTCAAGATAATTGGACACAAATATCCAGATCATCAATGTTCGAGATGTAATAGAGAAGATAATATTATCCCAGATGTTCGGCTAGAATAAAATAAAAAATCAAGAAGATAAGCATGCCAGAT
>NW_025871360.1:0-2551 GCF_002878395.1 Capsicum annuum
ATAGAGGTCTGTAACAGAGTGAATTGATATGTAAGATTTCAGAGCTTCATGGCCTGATTATTTGATAAAGAATGATTGCCGAGATTATTGAGTTTTCCTCAAGTTTTGAAACTAACTGGGAGTTCATTGTTCATCGCTCAATTGAGATTATCGTGAAACTGACTCGGCTTTAGACCAGCAGACTATTTCAGGCATACGTACCCCCAGCACACAATAGCATAAAGTAACATAAGATAGATAACTCATACACAATATGCCCATAGGCCATCATACGCAATACATAATTGAGGACTTCACACTTAGCAAATCAAATGGCCTCATTTCTCCATATAAGCATCCAATCAAACACGTAGGGAGCATGCTTTGGGTCCACAGCAAATACTACGCACAAACATCATAGTTACCTCAATAATTCATCATGGCATTCCATCATACACCCATAACGCACCACAAATTCAAGGAAATTAACTATCCATAGGAACAAAGAATGAATTTATCATTTAAGACCTAAGGAACCACAATGCATAGTTTCCTATTCTCTTAAATATTTTGGCAAACATATGGTAGACATAAGTTAAGCATATGGATATGGCATGAAATCATAATTTGGATAACAAAAATGTCAAATACTTAAATTCTTCTTCACATAGGCATTTTAGCAATCATATTACATGCACCATTTAGGGCATAGGTTTAATGCTCAATTTCATGCACCACAACACCATCATCCTTCAACTTCAACATCCACATTTCTCAATTCACAATCCAACTCACATTTATAAAATATTTGACATATCAATCAATAGTAGGGACATATAATTCCCAATAACAATTATCAAGTTATAACAAGAAAATAATGGAATAATAGTATAAATCAAGGCTTAACAATTTAAATCATCATATATTCATAATCAATTAATTTTGGACCTATTATGTTATAAAAATAAAATCTCTAGTCTCTTAGGTATTTTCACAAACACCTTACATGCACTTCTTAGGCATAGGTGGATTCATCAAGATTACAAGTATTCAATCACCCATTTCATATTTTTATACATCACACACCACCATATTTTTCACAAACATACAAAGATCCCTTCTTGGATATCATCAACTTCAACAACATAATCACCAACCATCACACAAATACTACACACATATACTTCAACCAACACACATAATCATCCCACACATATATCTCAACCATCATGTGAATACTACACATATACACAATGAAAATTTAGAAAGTATAATCATATATATATATATATATATATATATATGTACACATGTATCTTGATCCTTTGAAAAAGGATTTGTGGGCTATATGGACGAAATGAGCCCATAGATAAATATTTGTATACCTTAGATTTCATAGCCGAAGAGATTGATGGAAGTAATTCGTAAAGCAAAGCCTTGAATCGATTTCCCCCCAATTGGAACCCTAACCCTAACTTCTCTTCTTCTCTCTATATATATGCATATATTTTGAGAGAGAGATATATAAAAGAAATAAGAGAAAATAAATGATAATTCTCAGCTCAAAGGGGATATATATGAAGGGTTACCATAATGGAAAATGACCAAAATACCTTTAAAAATCAATTAATGTCAAATCTGCCCTTCAGTGATCTATCCGATCAGCTAAAGTAAATTGGCCATAACTTTTTACTCCAATGTCCAAATTGGATGAAACCAATTTCATTGGAAAGAAGACTCTCAGGGATTTCCGTTGATATATAGCAGCTCATACAGTTCATTCTGTACAAGGAGTTATAATCGTTTGAATTTAACCAAAAAAATTGCCTGGCTGCAGTATTTTTTTTCTGCATATTTTACTGTTCACAGTTCGATCGGAATGGTCGTAGTTTGATTGGAATGGTCGCAACTCATCGCTCGAGTGTCTATTTTGGGTGATCCACATATCGTTGGAAATCTTATTCGATGCTCTACGAAATGTTGGGTCGAAATCCAAGAAATGACACACAGAAAAATTATAAATCATTCTCGAAGATAAGATCCCGATATATTTACGCACAAAATTTCAACGAAAATTTTTTTTGGGGTATTACAATCTGGTAGTGGTGCCAGTAGGCATGGAAATGCAGTAAAGGGAGACAGTTCCCGACTCATTCTTATTTCAGTGAAATATGTCTAGAGGGACCTTGGGTCCTAAGAGGGAGATACCCCATAATGTTATAATAATTGCATGTCCATGCTATTTCTATGATGTTAACCTCATCGTTCGTTGCATTTTTAGTTATTCTTTTGAGAATTTGGTATATTAGGTATATTCGTATTTAATATGCACGTTCAATAGAAAGGAACTCGAATTGTGGGCATGTTTGAATATGTATTAAAGAGATTGGTTGGGTTATGATTCTGTGCATCTGAGATGCATGTGCGTTGTTAAAATTTACCCATGAGTGGGTTGTTGAATGTTTTATCCGATAGATGTGCAAGACTAGTGAAAGTATTGGTTGCTTCACTCGTGTGGTTATGTTTTAAGATGTGTTGCTGTCTTGAATAAACCCAGTTGATTAGTGTTCTT
>NW_025871361.1:0-1615 GCF_002878395.1 Capsicum annuum
ATCTATTTTATCAGATGAACCATCTGAAACTGGCTGCAACTTTGGAGAATTTGAAAACTTAATGAATTCTCCAACTTCAATGAAAGTCAACACCTTCATGGTTGATGTAATTGACTTGGACGAGATGTTAGCAATGATGGAGCAAACTATTAAAGCCTTGAAGAAGTATGTTGATGAGAAAGATCATCAAATCGCCCGACTTATGAGCAAGTTAGATCTCTACAATCCTGGAGAGTCAAATTATAATCCAACACTGTAAGAAAAAGTTGATGGTGAATCTCTCATCAAGACAAGTGAGATGATCGATCCGCTTCAGTGGCTACTCTAACAGTTCAACAACTGCAAGATATGATTGCAAACACCATCAAGGTACAATATGACGGTCCGTCATACAGTTTCATAGGATACTCAAAGCCGTATTCTAAGTGGATCGAGGGCTTACCGATGCCAATTAGATATCAACTGCCAAATTTTAATAATTTTATGGAAAGGGAAATCCAAGGTAATACATCGCTCATTTCGTTGAGACTTGTAGCAGTGCTGGTACACACGGCAATCTTCTTGTCAAGCAGTTTGTTCGCTCCTTGAAAGACAATGCTTTTGATTGGTACACAGACTTGGAGTCTGGATCAATTGATTGTTGGGAGCAACTAGAAAGTCAGTTCCTAAATCGTTTCTACAATACCCGTCGTATGATCAGCATGATGGAGTTGACAAATACAAGACAAATTAAAGATGAGCCTGTACTGGATTTCATAAATTACTGGTGAACATTAAGCTTTGATTGCAAGGATCAACTTTCTGAAACTTCCGCGGTTGAAGTTTGCATTCAAGGGATGCATTGGGGCCTTGTGTATATCCTCCAAGGAATTAAGCCTTAAACTTTTGAAGAATTAGCTACGCGTGCTCATGAAATGGAGCTAAGTATTTGATACGGAACAAACAAGGAAACACAAAATCACAGTCCATAAATCACAACAAATCGTGGACCAAATAGGGACCTCTCTCGGATTCACTATCTAGAACAAGAAAGAAAAGGATATAAGGTATTAATACACCAAAACAGCCTTTCAAAAACAATTTTAGAAACACAAGATGAAGCTCCACTATATTACAATAGCAACAAGAACAAACGAGTTACATTAACAACACAAGAAGCCAAAACTAAAATAAGATACAAGATAGATAGTTAGACAAGTGTTGATGTAGTCTTAACAACCCAAGAGCATATTTCACTCTTGGACCTTTAACACCTCACACAACAAACACCTAAATCTTACAATTGACACAAGATAGGCATCCACCACCCAAGCACCAACGTATCAAGCAAAATGCAACACACAAGAGAATCCACCCTTATGCTATGCCCTAGTTTCGATTGTGGACTCTCTCTCTCTAAGAGGAGTGTTCTTTATTCAACATTCATAAAAACTACCAACTAAAACACTATAATGTTCAATTTATATTACATTACAAAATAAAACACAAAAGACTAAAAGGCCCTTTAATGAAAAGGGCTCTAAAAAACAGCCTATGGAGTATGCTTGGGACGGTTTTGGGCCTCCTTCACATTTAGACTTGTGCACTCTTTAGGTGGTCTTCAAAATACTCAAAA
>NW_025871361.1:1715-3854 GCF_002878395.1 Capsicum annuum
TGGCCATGATCATGATCGTACTCATATCATCCACTCCATCTTGAGAGGAATTTGACCACAAATTCACGGCTTCATCTCGTACGATTGGCCCTCCAAAAGAAACCACCCAAAACAGTCCTCAAAACATGGAGAATCCACAAGTTCAATAACAACAAAATCTTGGCCGACATCTTCATTTTGAATCTTGGCTTCCTCTCCATCTTGAGCTTTACCTTCAATCTCATCCAATTTAAGTATCCTACCATCATACAAGCATTATTGTAGACCCCATATCCTTTATGTTCCTTTCTACCATTCTCCTTTACATGGACATATCGGTTTTGGTAAAGTGGAGCTTCGGTCAAGAGGGTTGGTTTAGTAAAGTGGAGCTTCGGTTGTGTAGCTTGGACGGAAGGAATTTGAATTGGTGAAAGTTGACGCCTTTGGTTAAGTGGATCTTGGATGGGAGGGTTCGGTTTTAGTGTAGGCATTTGGAGTCCAAGTCCTTGTTGGACTTGATCGAATTATAGGGAAATGGGCCTAGTTATGTCTTGGTTTTGAGGGCTATTTGGAGCTTGGCTTGCGGAATCAAGTGATGGTCTTGGAGGATTGGTCATTGGAAGTAAAGTGTCGGGAGTCAAAGCACGAGAGTTCCTTCGACTCTCTATTCGATCCAATCTCTCACTCATAGTTACCACATACGAGCCAATTTTTTCAAGACCCACATTCGCCCTAGCAAGGTCTCGGGACATATCATCAAGGCGAGCCAAAATGAGATTGATGGCATTATTTTCCATTATTTGTGCATTTGAAGCCTCAGGTTCCATGAGGGTTGTACCAAAAATAACCCTTCAAGTTTCTTCAAACTCAAGCTCAACAATGGTGGATGGGTCAAATAACCTCCAATTTAGCTCAAATTCAAACCCAATACTCCTATAGTGTTAGAGAACACAAATCTAACACTAAAAACACAAGAAAAACACAAAATTAAAAACTCAAAATTTGACATAGGGTCAAAAACGGGTTTAGTATTTTTTTGAGATTTTCAATTTTGACACTTCTTTTCTATTGGGATTTTCAATTTATAGACTCTGATAGTGTTAGAGAGCAAAGATCTAACACTAGAAACACACAAAACACACAAAAATCAAGTTTTTTGAAAGACCCAAAAACGTGAACAATAACATTTTTCTTTTTTCTTCTTTTTCATTTTTTTATTTTCAAGATAACAATCCCAAGACTGATTTTGTTGGAAAAAAATCAAACCTTTATTTGATACCAAATGATACGGAACAAACAACGAAACACGAAATCACACCCCAAAACAGTCCACAAATAAAAACAAATCGTGGACCAAATGGGGACTTCTCTCGGATTCACTATCTAGAACAAGAAAGAAAAGGATACAAGGTGTTAATACACCAAAACAGCCATCTAAAAACAAGTTTAGCAACACAAGATGAAGCTCCACAATATTCCAATAGCAACAATAACAAACGAGTTACATTAACAACACAAGAAGCCGAAACTAAAACAAGATACAAGATAGATAGTTAGACTTGATGTAGTCTTAACAACCCAAGAGCATATTCCACTCTAGGACCTTTAATACTTCACACAAAAAATACCTCACTCTTACAATTGAAACAAGATAGGCGTCCACCATCCAAGCACCAACGTATCAAGCAAAATGCAATATATAAGAGAATCCACCTTTATGCTATGCCCTAGTTTCGGTTGTGGACTCTTTCTCTCTAAGAGGAGTGTTCTTTCTTCAACATTCATAAAAACTACCAACGAAAACCCTAAAATGTTCAATTTATATTACATTACAAAATAAAATACAAAAGACTAAAAGATCCTTTAGTGAAAAGGGCTCCAAAAAACAGCCCGCGGTGTGTGATTAGGATGGTTTTGGGCCTCCTTCATACTTAGACTTGTGAAATCTTTAGGTGGTCTTCAAAATAATCAAAAGTGTCCATGATCGTGATCGTGATCGTACTCGTATCAGTATTGAAAGACATAGAATGGTGTCACCTATTTTTTATCCTAGGAAGAAAGTCACGAAATTCGAAGACTCATCTGAAAACCAAATTGGGGAATCTATGACAAAAACTGTGAGTTTTACGAAGTCCCCTACAAGACAGAAGTTAAAAGAGG
>NW_025871362.1:0-5336 GCF_002878395.1 Capsicum annuum
CTATCAACGGTAAGTGATCATCCCAACTTCCCTTAAAGTCAAGTGCATAAGCTCTGAACATATCCTCTAAGGTATGGATGGTCCGCTCAGCCTGACCATCAGTCTGCGGATGAAAAGAAGAACTCAAAAGCACTTGGGTACCAAGACCCTTCTGAAAAGCTTTCCAAAATTGCGAAGTGAACTGAGTACCCCTATCCGAAATGATAGACAAGGGAACTCCATGCAGTCTGACTAGCTCTTGGATATACAATCTAGCGTAATCCTCAACAGCATATGAAGTAAGAACAGGCAAGAAATGAGAAGAGTTAGTCAACCTATCAACCACAACCCAAATAAAATCATGATGGCATCTGGAAGGAGGTAAACCAATCACGAAGTCCATATTTATCTCTTCCCACTTCCAGGTGGGAATACTAAACTCTTGCATCATACCACCAGGTCTTTGGTGTTCAACCTTAACATGTTGACATGTTGCACACTTAGCTACAAACGCTGCTATATCTTTCTTCATGCCACTCCACCAATAGATTTCCCGTAAGTCTCGGTACATCTTGGGGGCACTAGGATGAATAGAATATCGCGCCCCATGCACTTTAGCCATAATCTCTGTCTCAGATCATCAACATTCAGGACACACAATCTACCCTGCAATCTCAAAACACCATCTCCCCCTTGGGAGAAAACATTTACTTTTTGGTCCTTGACTGACTCCTTCAGTCTGACCAAACTAGCATCTAAGTATTCGTTTTCCTTCACTTTCGAAACAAAGGAGGATTCGGAACTACTCTGAACCCCTATACTACCTTCAGCAGATCAAACAACCTAACCCTCAATCTAGACAAATGATATACATCACGAGCCAACTCTTTCTTACCTTCTACAACATGCGAAACACTACCTATGGACACTCTACTTAGGGCATCCGCCATAATATTGGCCTTGCCTGGATGGTACAACACACTTATATCATAGTCCTTTAACAATTCTAACCATCGTCTCTGCCTAAGATTTAATTCTCTCTAGGTAAACACATACTGCAGACTCTTATGATCAGTGAAAACATCAACATGGACGCCATACAAATAGTGTCTCCAGATTTTCAAAGCAAACACAACAGCAGCCAACTCAAGGTCATGGGTGGGGTAATTTTTCTCATGGGGCTTCAATTGTCTAGAAGAATAAGCTATCACCTTAACCTTCTGTATCAATACGAAGCCCAAACCAACTCTCGAAGTATCACAGTACACCACAAAACCATCAACACCATTAGGCAAAGTCCAAATAGGGGCCAAAGTGAGTCGAGTCTTCAACTCCTAAAAACTCTTCTCACAGAATTCAAACCACAAGAACTTCACTTTCTTTTGGGTCAACCGAGTCATAGAAGATGCTATAGAGGAGAAACCCTCAACAAAATGGCAGTAATAGCTAGCTAAACCCAAGAAACTTTAGATATCATTCGGAGAAATAGGTCTAGGCCAATTTCTAATAGTTTCGGTCTTTTGGGGATCAACTCTAATACCCTCGTAAGAAATGATATGACCTAGAAAAGCAACTGTCCTTAGCCAGAACTCATACGTATTGAACTTGGCAAACAACTTGTGATCTCTAAGGTTTTGCAAGACAGTTTGGAGATGATCAGAATGTTCATCCTCACTACGGGAGTACACCAGTATATCATCGATGAACACTATGACAAACATATCTAGATATGGTCTGAACACTCGATTCATGAGGTCCATGAAAGCTGCTGGGGCATTAGTTAACCCAAAAGACATAACAAGAAACTCAAAATGGCCATAACGAGTTTGAAAAGCAGTTTTCGGGATGTCACACTCCCTAACTTTGAGTTGATGATAGCCGGAACAAAGGTCTATCTTTTAGAAATAACTTGCACCTTGCAATTGGTCAAGCAAATCATCTATTCTCAGAAGGGGGTACTTATTTTTTAAGGTGACTTTATTAGTTGACGGTAATCAATGCACATACGCAAAGAGCCATCTTTCTTTCTCACAAACAACACAGGAGCACCCCAAGGAGAAACACTGGGCCTTATGAAACCTTTATCTAGTAGATCTTTGAGTTTCTCTTTCAACTCTTTAAGTTCTGCAGGGGCCATATGGTAAAAAGGAATAGAAATGGGCAGAGTATCAGGAAGAAGATCAATCCCGAACTCTATCTCTCTATCAAGAGGTATCCCTAGGAGATTATTTGGAAAGTCATCAAAAACCTCATTGATGACATTAACAGACTGGAGAGTTAGAGTCTCAGTCTTAGTGTCTTTGACTCTAACCAAATAGTAAATACACCCCTTGGAAATAAGCTTTCTAGCTTTGAGGTAAGAGATAAAATGACTCTTGGGTGACATAGAACACCCAGACCACTCAAACACGAATGCACCCAAAAACTGAAACTTGACCACTCGGGTCCGACAATCAATAGAGGCATAAGAAGAATACAACCAGTCCATACCCAGAATCATATCAAAATCTACCATGTCTAACTCAATTAGATCAGCCAATAAGACTCTATGAAGAACGGTGATAGGACACTTTTATACACTTTCTGGGAAACAATTGAATCACCAACTGGGGTAGAAACTAGGATAGGCTCAGGAATAATCTCAAGACTTTTTTCAAAATTCACAGCAATCAAAGGTGTAACATATGAAAAACTAGATCCAGGATCCAACAAAGCATACACATCAAACTGAAATATATAAAGCATACTAGTAACAACATTGGGAGAGTCCTCCTGTTCCTGGTAGAACGGTAAAGCATAGAATCTATTCTGGCGCTGCCCTCCAGCATTGCTAGAAGAGGCTCCCTGAGTTGGGGCTGGGCGAGTCGCTGGAACTGGAGTACTAACAGTCTGAGTCTGGGTCTGAGGGTGATAGTCATGATGCCCTTTTCCATCCCGTGGACAATCTATAACCCTGTGAACCATGTCACCACACTAGAAACAACCCCTCTTCTCATCCTAACACTCACCCGAATGAGCCCTACCACACTTAGGATACAGGGGATGATTTGGATTACTGCCAGCACTGTACTGGGACCTGGATGCATATGACCTGCTACCTTGCTCCTGCCTACCTCTAGGCACGAGAGCACTAGCAGATGACGGTGCTGGTATAGATGAATAATCCTGATACTGACGGCGACTCCCTCCCTGCGATCTAGTCTAACCCTGTCTGTACTGCTCAGACCTAGCTCTCATATTCCCTCTTATTCTATCTCTTTCCTTAATATTGTCTGCCTCAATCTATTGGGCATGAGTCATCAGCCTAGAAAGATTTATCTCACTATTCAGCATAGCATACCTACACTCCATAACCGCATAACTAGACACTCCAGTCACAAACTTACTCTTACTAGCCCGATTATCAGCCACTAAGTCAGGAGCATACTTGGCCAACTGATTGAGCTTTAGATAGTACTCCCTAACAGTCATAGAGCCCTGTCGTAGGTTCATAAACTCTTCAACCTTCGCCTCCCTCATCTCCGAAGGGAAAAACTTATCTAGGAATGCATCCTAGAACTCTTGCCAAGTTGTAGGGACAGCTCCCTTACCTCTACCTTTCCTCCATGCAAAAACCCAGTCATAAGTAAGGTCTTTCAACCTATACGCAGCCAACTCCACACTATGTTCCTCAGATACATGCATCACCTGAGTAATCTTCCACACCTCCTCTAAAAACATCCGTGGATCCTCATCAGACTTGGACCCATAGAATTCCGACGGATTCATCCGTATGAAGTCACAGATCCTGGCAGCAGCTGAATCACCTCCCTACTGTGTGGAGTCGAGGCTGGGTTGGCCTGAACATTTGCAGTAACAACTTGGGCCAGCGCCTGAAAGGCTGCCCAAAATTCAGCATGAGACACATTTTCATTCAATGGGTCAGTGGGTTGAGGTTGCTGACCGTCATTATTTCTTCTCGCTCAACGTGGAAGCATATTTCTAAAAGAGGAGAGCACGAATCAATAGCAGAGAGAGACACTTTAAGCACGATAGACTTCTGAATGAAAGAATCACACTTTTTCCTAAAATGTCTTGTAGACTCTTGCTTATAGATGTGATTTGCTACACACCGATGATTAAGACTCTACTTAACGTGGCTTGTCAGACTCCCTAGGATACCTTAAAACCTTAGTATTTGATACCAAGTTTGTAACGCCCCAGAAAATAGGTCCTGAAGCGTCACACGGTTCTTGAGGCTACGGGTAGCCCCAAGCTAACCCTTTGAGCGATTTTTATTCAGTTCAACACAAATTAATGGGGTTTCCATAAATAACCCTCAAATATCAATAGAGTAATTATCATCCAAGAATAAAAGAATTTCAGAAAGATAAAAAAATATGACTTATTAGTCAACTCCCAACATCTATACTAGTCTGACAAGCCTTTAAGAAAATCAATAAAACCAGCGAGCCATTGAGACATGCCCCAACTGACTCATACTAAGTTATCAAATGTAAATGATTCGTGAAACCAACATCACACATCACATCCTCGAAACATGAGGACTCACCACAATAGAGAAAGTAGAACAACATGCCCGAAGAATCACTATCGAACCTGGCACTGAGCACCTGAACCTATATTCCGAGAAAATGCAGCCCACATCCAAAGATGTGGGTCAGTACCACAGAAAGGAACTGAGTATATGGGGGTGTATGTAGTTGTATAAACATCATCATCATAAATATTTATAAGAAATATGCAGGATGTATGAAAGACTCACATAGCCCGAAGAAAATCATCATAATCATGAGAGGATGAAATAATTACAATACAACATGTGAGTCATCATATAATTTGTCAATCACTTTCAGTTCTTCAAGAATATCAATTCTCATAATGTATATATCATTTAAATCTTTCGAAAGAATAACTTTGACAATTCTACTTTCAAATCACTTCACCATTCACCATAGACACAAGGAAACACACACACACTGGGAGATCCTATAACCGAAATAAACCATGTGAGCTACATAGAGTTTAACGTACAACCCACATTGGGGAGATCCATCCTATCCTTTCCATCGGAGTAGGACTATCGATATCAAATTCACACAAAATAGTAATCACTATATAAATCAACCTCAGGCTCACTCCTACGGGGGCACGTAGTTCTAGGGAAGTAAGGTCACTTTAGGCACTGGCTTGACTGAGGATATCGTGAAAACAAGACACTGGCTCTAGGCATACTGCTATATTTTTTGGGTACAAGTACCCCCAGGACTCGATGGAAGAAAACTGACAAGACATGACATTCTTGAGTACATGTCCAACATCAACAATCCATAATCCACTAAGTTGAGGATTTAATG
>NW_025871363.1:0-519 GCF_002878395.1 Capsicum annuum
CAGGCTCACTCCTATGGGGGCATGTAGTTCTAGGGAAGTAAGGTCGCTTTATACCTCCCACTCCGTGCTAAAGATTTCTCCCGGACTTAGCTCAGATCATTTCAAAGATAATCCCTAACAAAACAATTTCAGTAATATATAAATATACATCGGGAGCCATCATGCTTCCCATCTATCAAAATCAACCACGTTGTGGATTTCATTTACACTCGAGTTCAAAACAACTCCAGTAATACCAAAAGGTCAAATCATTCAAAATATCTCAAATATTCAACATTAATGTTCTTATAACACATTCTCAAAAAACATAATTTCCAATGGGGATTCATGACTCAAATATCAAAATCATGATAAATATCGTTCAAGATTCCTGCTTTATATCTCCGCACATGTAAATTCATCTTTCAAAATCATAAACATCAAGATTTCATAATAATCATCATAAGATATGGGTTCATGCTTCAAATTCGTAAAAATAAAATAAAAATCATGCCTTTGTAAAGAAAATTACTTTTGGGC
>NW_025871363.1:619-12114 GCF_002878395.1 Capsicum annuum
GTGAACTTTGAAGGTTCTTGAAGTTGGATGTAGGAGCTTACGGTTTTCTTTTTGAGGGAATTTGATGAAATATAACATATAATGCTTCTAATAGGCTTTAATATAGGGTTCAAACAGATTTTGGGTGAGGGGGAATGACCAAATCGCCCCTAAAAATCAAATAATTCTCGAATCTGTCCTTTGGTGGACTGTTTTGATAGTCTGAAGTAGATCAACCATAACGTTTTACTCCAACATCCAAATTGGATGAAACCAATTTCATTAGAAAGAGGACTCTCATATCTTTCCGTTGATATATAGTATCTCACCCAGATCATTGTGTACGAGGAGTTATGATCGTTTGAAGTGGACCCAAAAATTTACTTTTGACAGGCTGAAGTAGATCGACCATAACTTTTTTCTCTGATAGATAAATTGGATGAAACCAATTTCATTGGAAAGAGTACCAGCATATCTTTCCGTTGATATATAGTAGATCACCTAGATCATTATGTACAAGGAGTTACGATCATTTAAAGTTGAAGAAAAAATACGCCAGGCCTCAGTACTTTTTCCTGCACGTTTTACTGTTTATTACTATTTATGGTTCGATTGGAATGTTAATAAATCGTCACTCGGGTGTCTGTTTTGGATGATCCACATATTGTTGGAAAGATTATTCGATACTCTACACAATGTGGGTCATAATCTAAGACATTCCGCACGAAAAATTTATAATTCATTCTAAAAGATAGAACCCAACACGTTTACGCACAAAATTTCAATGAAAAATTTCCTGGGGTATTATAATTCAGTCCTATCATGATCTCAATTACAATTACGTATGAATGCATGTATTCTCATGTTCATGTTAGTCAGTCAGTTAGTATTGTTCATGCATACGAACCTATTGCATTCAGCGTACCTCACTTGCATACCAGTACATTCAAAGTACTGAAGTATTTGCGCTATGGTGTGTTATACCATAGGTTTAGAAGCATGAGCTCCAGAGAACCAGTAGTATCTCAGTTCAGCGATCAGAGTTAGCAGTTAGTCCTTATCCTTCGAGGACATGATGATCACATTACTATTTTAGTTTTCAATTTATTTCAATAGTTGGAGTTAGTTGGGGACATATCCCATCAACTCCTTATTCAGACAGTTTAGAGGCTTTCAGACTATAGCATGTTAGACAGTTATTTCAGATTTGTTTGGTATTGTTATACTATTTTCAGACATTGTTTATCAAATGTTCATTCAGTTTTGAACCTTATGGCCATTCAGTTTATGTTTCCATATATTTACAGTATATTTTTTTCAGTGCTCAGTTACAGATATCAGTCATGGGTTAGCTTGTGGACCTTTAGGTCATGAGCACCGTGCAACGTCCCGAGTACCAGATTTTGGGCGTTACACCAGTAGACCAAAAATATAGCTAATAATAAATGTCTAAAAATAAATAGGCCTTCTGAAATATAAAAGGCTCATCGACTGGACTCTGCACTTTTGTCTGAAGAAATCTACTGCTTATGAGGACCCTAGACTGTGCTCAGAACTTGGAAGGTAGGGGGTTAATACAAAGGTACTGGTACGCAGAGGAATCCAAAATAAAGCTTTTAATATAATAAAATAATTAAGAGCTAATAATGAAACATCATATAGGATATAAATTCCAAAACACATGGATATTTTTGGTAATCATAAAACCATCCGGTCAATGCAAATTTTTGATCTTTGTATTATTCTGAGTTAGGGGGCACTCCCCTACAAGTCTGATATTCCATGGGCTATATGGAATCCTCCATTGACTCGGCGGGGAAGACCTCAACCCAAGTGTGCTGCAAGGGTTGAAGTGTTTGAGTCTGATACGCCCCAGGGCACTAGGCCAGCATATAATAATATTCTCAAATCGGCAAATCACGATTTTGGGCAATCAGTTGTTTGAACTCGTTCCTTCTTCGGGGAACCACCTAATCTCTCTTTATGCCCAATTTTAGTCTGTTTTAAAATATGCATCATTCTAGTTTCAAAATTTGAAAATTTGATTTCAAACATGTATTCTATTCTGTTCTAAATTAACATGGCATTATCTGAGTTGGTGTCATCACACCAAGACTTGCAAGTCCTTTTTCTAAACCATAATGCATCATACATGATTATTTCATAAAAACTCAATTCAAACCACCCAAACATACGAATAGTATAAGAGATTTCATGTTCCGAAACATAAGTCAAAACTATGCAAGAATTCTTCAAACATATGGTGGTCATGTGCTTCTGGAAAAACCATGCACTCTTTTATTATATGCATATTCAACTTTTATCAACATGTACAACCCTCTCTTTTGATTCCAAAATCATGTTCAAATCATAGTATAAATCAAGACCTTTCATATCATGCTTTTCAAAACAATCCATATCATACGAATAATGGAAAAAATCATATCAAGAGAGGGATTCATTATAATTCATGCTCTCAATTGAATATTCATCCTTAAATGCATGAATACATATATATAGAATTTCAAATCAATTTGGGGATAAGATTAAAGACCAAAAGAATGTCATTGAGACTTTTAAAACATGATTATAAATCATTAATCTAAAATTCTTTTCTTAAAATCATGATTTCTATACCCATGAGATTTTTACGAAAATCCCACGTACCTCAATTTTGGAATTTAGCGGATGATTCTTGAAGCCTATGATTTGGGGATTCCAAATCTTCAATCAATCTTGAAAGCCCATGGTTAAATCTTGAGCTATTTGGGTTTTTAGTTTGAAACCCTAGAGAGTCTTCTTGTGAATTTTTGATGAAAATATGAATAATGTGGTTACTTGGGAGTATAATCCCGTATTTAAGCTGGTAAGGGGGTGGAAAATACCCAATATACCCTTAATAAGATAGAATAAAAATATAATTGGGAGCCTGATTTTATGGGCTACCGCGACGTGCCACTATTGCGGTAGCTCACTGGAAATTGACGAATGGGATTTTTAGGGTCACCGCGATGTCGAGCCATCACGTTGTCCTACTGGTTGGGACCAGGAACTTCATCGTGACGCTCCACAATCATGCTAGGCTACTGGAATTTGACAATTGTTAAATAGACCCCCTCCGCGATGCGCCGAGCACTAAAATAACGGTTTTTGGTTCTAGCCCGAAATGCAGGGTGTTACATTATCTCCACCTTAGGATCATTCGTCCCCGAATAATGGATAGGAATGTTGAATCTTAAAGATGTGGAATAACGTGGACATGATGTGTCTTCTAAGAAAGGATATAACTGATCTGAAACATTTAAACTTCTATCATGAAACTGAATTCTAAGCTGACTTGCCTTTACTTGTTTTAAGGAGCTGATTCATGCTGAGAGTTTAGGATTTTCCCCTAAGTGTTTATACTCAAATCACACACATTGGATTTGGAAGTGATAACTTATGTAAGTACGAATCATGAGGCAACAAGATTTAGATCGAACAAAGGTATTACACTGTCTGAGTTAAAATAGCTGGAAAAATTTTAGATTATGTGTTGAACTCTTATGAGCTGAGTCATGACTAAATAACTGAATTTGAAACATAATGCTTGGAATGAATTGAGTTTGCAACTTAAATGGATGGAATAGATTATCTTTTGGGATGGTCATACGCATTGGACTTTAGATAGTAGGACTGGGTGAAAAGGTGGAAAACCATAGTAACTTGTCTGCTTGACTATTAAACTGAATTATACTGGACACTTATACTTCACTGGAGTATCTCTTCAACACTCTTTCTAAAAAAGTCCTAGTAGCATTAGGGAGCAAAGAATCTTTGACATGAGTTACACAAGACATCCAACTAAGGAATCATGACAATAATACTACTCTATAGCATGGAATATAGACATATAACTCGTAAACTAGGATAGAATTACCAAACTTAGGCAATGCAACTTCTTACTTTCAAGATTAGCCACACTTCTAAAATACTCTCTCAACTATACTTTCCCCTTAAACACTATGCTTATTGATTCCACTTATTTTCCTCACATGGCCGCTGATATTTCCATCTACTAATGTCTAAACTGAACTAAATCCCCTCACCATCTTCAAGCCTAACTCAAAATCACCAGATGCACTACATAATACTGTAGTACTAGTCTGAATCATGAATTCAGTACACCCAACATTTCACAATTCCTCATCTCCTGCATAGTTCTTATTACCACTTCAACAATAACCTTTAACTTCGTATTAGACATTCACAAAAATTTAAAGCATCCATTCGTATGTATACAAACATGACATTCAAACCTATCTTCATACCCACATATGCACTTCCAAACAACCACTTATAATGCATCTTTCTAATATTCTCTAATACTTTTATCCATAACAACTTCCCTGCACTACTCAGATGATACACAAAAATATTCTCAACTAACCAAGCCATACACAAAACTTCACCTCAAAATTCTTTCAACTTATGAACTTACATAAAACAAGCACACAATAATTTTTCCCAAATATAACACATAAAACTTCAACTAACCTTGACATGTATCAAGGAATTGGCCTCAATCTTACTCTACAATTACTACCTTAACTCAAATAAGAACACAAATATATTTTATCAACAAAAACTGTTTACTCTTTCCCCTCTAGACAACTATTCATCATTACTATCTCGACCTAAGGGAAAAGGTCACTAAAAAATTGGAATATCGGGATCCGAAACATGAGGAGAGTACTAAGAATAACTTGATACCCTACTGTGGTGTGAGGAATAGAGCACTCACGGCATGGACTCATTAAAGAATCTAATCTGAGGACGTACCTGATATAAATCTAAATTTTCACTGATCGTTAAGAGTATCACATGTGCACAAGAGTCATGAACTGCATGACCTGAATTTTTAGAATTCATAACTTAAGAAAAGTGATTCTGACTGCTAAACAAACTGAGAAGTCATCATACTAGGAACTAGGAGAGTACATGATTCCTTATCATATCCATGAATACAAACTATGATCATGAAGTTGAAACATAAAGCATGAGTATGTATAGGAATCACTGAAGTAAACTGCTGAAATAAGAATAGATTGAGCATTGTTCTTTGTCACGGCCTATAGGAATAACTGAAGTAAACTGCTGACGTAAGAATAGATTGAGAATCGTTCTTTCTCGCGGCCAATTCCATAACTTACTAACACATCTATTAGCATCTGAAAACTTGACTTGGTTACTAATTCTATAATCTCCCCCTTAGATTTAAGCCATTACTCTAAGTCTATGAACCACTATATACACTCTGGTATAAACTGAAATCATTTTACTCTAGAGTCGGGGATATAACAATACACATAAAACTAAACTTACCCTGTAAGAAAGTATCTTCATGTATAGCAAACAATGCTAATACCTCCTTCTAAGATTCAACCCTTAGGTTTCTATAGCCCTAAAAGTCATCATATAACACCTTAAACATTCACCAACTTAGATTCTCCTAACACTAAACATAGATATCTCCAAACCTTTAACAGACCATACCACTTCTGTCATAGTCTACCAGCATCATGCCTGTAGACTTATATTTCTAAACCATGAGAATCAAGACTATACAAAAAGTCTCAACATCATTAATCATAACTCCATAACCTAGCTATTAAGAATATCACATATTATCTAACTAGTCTTTCTCCACCTAGCAACTCAACGGTACTACTAACAACACAACATGCAATGATCTTTGAAAATAATGCAGCCCCATAGCATCTTGGGCGTACTTCTACATCATACTTACAACATCAAACTTGATTACAAATCAAATAAACTTAAGCTCTTGTATAAAATGTTCAAACTTACTAGATCACTTCTACACAAATAACACCCACCCCATCAATCATTATATCCACCTTGATCACTATCTACTATTCTAACTTAGTGTCTAGTTCTAGCTATGATGAACCACAACTTCATATAATTTTCTTACATGATAATATCTGAAAACATTTATCCGCCAAAACTTTATAACACTATGGATCAATCACAATCCTATAATCTATCTTATTTAAAATCCATTAACACATCCTCCTTCTACACATCATTACTACCTACCCCTTTTATACAGCTAAACTTAGTTCATAGCTCTATAAGTCCCAACTATACTCTATCTTGCAATCTCAGGGGTATCTAAATTAACACCACTCATCAACCAAGTACTTTCATCAATAACCTATGATTTTCTTGTACGACAAACACTGTCTACAACTCTTTTCATACTTCAAGTAAACAATAATTCACCTTAACTAATAATCCTTCTTTACCTTACCTTCTACTAAACTAACACACAGGGATGTATCACTTCATTCCCAACTCAATCTCATGCAAAAAGATTCGGCCATACATATATTCAATAAATTGCCCTTACCATTTTTCTTGCCATTACGCCACTAAACCCCAGTTCCAACCAATACAAGAACAATAAGATGAACAACAAGTTGCTAATAAATCAAAATAGGTCCCACACGGCTCCACTAGACTTTGATTTTGTGTTTTGAACAAGAAATAAGATGAATAACAAGGAAACTATGCTAGTGAATAGAAAGAGCCCCACAGACTACCATACAATTCACACATGCTAATATATACCACATTAGTCTATCACTATAAAATGGTAAATCATTCTCAAACATCAGTTATTCAACTAAACACATTTATCTACACAAAAGTCACCCTTACTCTGATTTCTAACCTTGTGACTTCATATCCCAACTTCTTGGTCCAATATCACTACCAATAGGTCATGACACCATCACTTTAACTTATATTACAACTTGGGTGGAAATGTAGCTCCAACATTCTTCTACACATCATTTCCCCTGAAGCATGACGTTTGTAACATAAATTTTGAAAAGGACTAAATACACTTACTACTACAGGCTGAGAAGCACGATTTCATCAAAATTAAAGTTCACACTAGAATCAATATACCTTGGAGCACTAACGGATTCTTTTCATAAATTTTAAACTCTTATATGGCTTAATCAGAAAGGACCATACCATTTAGACTCTAAACTTCTGAACTTGAATCAACCTAATAATGAGACATATATGAGCACATCAAAGTAAGAAAAGAATTGGGATGACTTTACTTTCGCATGAGTGACACCATAGCACAAGTCAGAGTATGTAAGAGAAACATTCTGACTCCATAGCATGAACTAGAACATGAAGAAAGGAAAACAATCCTAAACGCCTAGTAACCTCCTGCTTATAAGTATGGAGCACTACACACCTATAAACAAGACGCTACCCAATGCGATTTCGTAGACACCCTAGGACCATGAATCATGCTCTGATACCAAGTTTGTCACGGCACAAACTGGGGCCTTGGCCGTGATGGACATCCTAAACAATCAAGGCCCAATAACCCTTCTAACTTGTAATCATATACACCATTCATATGCAATAAGAAAATGTGAAAAATATAACGAAATGGAATCATGGTCATAAGTCTGATATAAATTCGACAATGGAAAATGGAATCCAAAACCATATAGCAACACCTGAAAACCATCTGCGAAATCTCTACTACATGACTAAAACAACTGTCTGAAAACTAGGACAAGGCCCCCAGTAGACCAAAACTATAACTAATAATAAATTTCTTAAATATAAATAGGCCTTCTAAAATATAGAAGGCTCACTTACTGGACTCTGCACTTCTGTCTGAAGAAATCTACTGCTTATCAGGACCCCTAGACTATGCCTCTGAACCTGGAAGGTAGGGAGTAAATAAAAATGTACTGGTACACAGAGTAATCTAAAATAAAGATTTTAATATAAATAAAATAATTGAGAGCTAATCATAAAACATCATATAGGATATAAATTCCAAAGCACATGGGAATTTTTGATAATCATAAAACCTTTCGGTCAATGCAAATTTCTGATCTTTGTATTACTTCTGAGTTAGGTGGCACTCCACTACAAGTATGATATTCCACGGGCTATATGGAATCCACCATTGACTTGGCGGGGAATCCCCCGACCCAAGTATGCCGCAAGGGTTGTAGTGTTTGAGTCTGATATGCCATAGGGCACTAGGCCAACGTATAATAATATTCCCGAATTGACAAATCACTATTTTGGGCAATGAGTTGTATGAACTCATGCCTTTTTGGGGAACCACCTAAGCTCTCTTTATGCCTAATTTTAGTCTATTTTGAAATATGAATCATTCTAGTTTCAAAATTTAAAAATCTGATTTCAAATGTACATTCTATTCTGTTCTGAATTAACATGGCATTATTTGAGTTAGTGTCGACACACCAAGAATTGCAAGTCCTTTTTATGAGCCATTATGCATCATGCATAATTCTTTCATCAAAACTCAATTTAGACCACCCAAACATGAGAATAGTATAAGAGATTTCATGTTCCGAAACATAAGTCAAAACTATGCAAGAATTCTTCAAACATATAGTGGTCATGTGCTTTTGGCAAAACCATGCACTCTTTCATTATATGCTTATTCAAAATTTATCAACATGCATAACCCACTCTTTTAATTCCAAAATCATGTTCAAATCATAGTATAAATCAAGACCTTTCATATCATGTTGTTCAAAATTATCCATATCATACAAATAATGGGAAAAATCATATCAATAGAGGGATTCATTATAATTGATGCTCTCAATTGAATATTCATCGTTAAACACATGCAAACATATATATAGAATTTCAAATCAATTTGGGAAAAGGCCTAAAGACCAAAACAATGACATTGAGACTTCTAAAACATGATTATAAATCATAAATCTAAAACCCTTTTCTTAAAATCATGATTTCTATGCCCATGATATTTTTAGGAAAATCCCATGTACCTCAATTTAGGAATTTAGCGGATGATTCCTGAAGCCTAAGATTTGCAGATTCAAAATCTTCAATCAATCTTGAAAACCCACGGTTAAATCTTGAGCTATTTGGGGTTTTAGTTTGAAACCCAAGAGAGTCTTCTCGTGAATTTTTGATGAAAATATGAATAATGTGGTCACTTAGGAGTATAATCCCGTATTTAAGCTGGTAAGGGGGTGAAAAATACCCAATATACCCTTAATGAGATAGAATAAAAATATAAATGGGAGCCATATTTTATGGGCCACCGCGACGCGCCACTATCGCGGTGGCTCACTAGAAATTGATGAATGAGATTTTTAGGGTCACCGCGATGTAGAGCCATCGCGTTGTCCCACTGGTTGGGACCTAAAACTTCAGTGCAATGCGCCACAATCACGTTAGGCTACTGAAATTTAACAATTGTTAAATAGACCCCCTCCGCGATTCGCGAAGCACTAGAATGATGATTTTTCATTCAAGCCCAAAATGCGGGGTGTTATAATATACTCTGTTAGAAGTATGAAAGTTTTTGAAGAAGAAATAAATAAATCTAATTCTTCAGATTCTGGAGAAGAAGAATTTATTGATGAAATAGGATTAAAAAAGACAAACTCACACTACTATGATTTAATAAATTTGATAGAAGAATGTGAACATGAATTTGAGGAAGCAAAAGGATTAGAAGGTAATCAGTGTTCTTTTTGTAAGTGGTTTTCAAGTAAAAACAAAAGGGCAAAATGTAGGAAATGTTACAAAGAAGGATGCATAAAATGCAGAGAGAAAACAACATCAGAAATCTTAGAAACTCCATAATCAACACATAATTTAAATAAATTTTACACCAAGGAACCAATAACTAGAACAACAGAAGATAGAATATTAGAATTAGAAGAAAGACTAAGTAGATTAGAGATAAGAGTGTACAGTAAACAGATAATTAGAGAAGAAGATTTAGTAGAGGTAGAATTATTAAATATATTTTTTAAAAATAATAAAGTTAAACAGAAAAAATCAATGAATTTACCATTAGAAGGAATTGTATGTAATGAAGAAAAGAAGATAAGTACAGTCAAAGTTTTAGCAAGAATAAAAATTCAAGACAATGAGTTCCAGACATTAGCTATAGTTGATTCAGGATGTACAAAAACCATTTTAAAGAGTAGAATTTTACCATCAAAATAAATTTAAAAATTTCCAAAACCTCAACTATCCATGCAAATGGACGGAACCTATACTACCTATACAGACTATATACCAAAACAAAGGTAAGTTTTATTAATACTTGTGAAAAATTCTACCAACCATCATATACACTTAGTGAAATACTAGTTAGAGATTTAAACATAAAAGCAAACTTTGTCTTAGGATTAAAATTTATGATGCAAACTAATGGCAGATGTCTTGTTACAAAAAATTAGGTAATATTTGCTAGTAATATCACTCACTCACCAGTGCAGACACAATTCCTGCTAACTAAATATCATTTCCTTAAAGATAAGACAAAACAAAGAATCGAAAGCTCAAATGATAAAGTAAAATTAGAAAAAACTCTAGAATGTGATAAAGGCGAAAATTGTACTTGTAATAATAAGGTAGCAATGTATGAGGAATTACAAGATCTATTAATAGTAGAAGAAATAGAAAAAGATTACACCTTAAGAGAACTAGGAATAGAATTATACAGTTTTAGGAAAGGAATACAACAGATAGGGGTAATCAAAGATTAAAAAAACCTAGATAAAATAATACAAATCCTAGAAAAAGTAGAGATAATTGGAGAGAAACCCCGGCAACATTGGGACACCAATCAAATTACCTGCAAATTAAAAATAATTAATCTATAATATACTATAAAAATAGCATCTATAAAAGATACAAATGAAGACATTAAAGACTTTGAAATAAAAATAAAAGAGCTACTAGAATTAGGAATAATTAGAAGATCCAGATCAAGTCATAAATCAGCAGCTTTCATAGTAAGAAATCATAGTGAAATAGTAAGAGAAAAAGCTAGAATGGTAATAAATTATAAAAAGATTAAATGATAATACTGTAATGGATGGATATAAGTTACCAGACAAAATAGAATTAATAAACAGAACACAAGGAAGAAAAATATTTAGTAAATTTAATTGTAAATCCAGATATTGGCAAATTAAGATGCATGAAGAGAGTATAGAATGGACAACGTTCACATGTCCAGAAGGACATTTTGAGTGGCTGGTTATGCTTTTCAAATTAAAGAAAACCCCTCCATTTTTTCAAAGAAAAATGGATAGTATTTTTGGAGACTATAAAATTTTGTATTGGTTTATGCAGATGATATTCTAGTGTTTAGTAATAATATGAGGAAACATTTAGGACATTTACAACAAGTTTTTAAATTCTTTGTAGATAATGGAGTAATAATAAGTAAAAAAAAGATGGAATTATGTAAACATAATATTAACTTTTTAGGAGTAGTTATTGGAATGGTAGAATAAAACTACAACCACACATAGCTAAAAAGGTCTTAGAAATGCCAGATAGATTAGACAAGACTACAGATTTACAGAAATTTTTAGGACTATTAAATTACGCTAGAGCTTTTAATAAAGATTTAGGAAAAGTAGTGGGACCGTTATATT
>NW_025871364.1:0-1472 GCF_002878395.1 Capsicum annuum
TATAAGGTTGTTTACTAATATAAGGTTATAAGATTAAACGGGTGTCATACCCCTTTTTTAACCAAAAAGATTCGATTTTAAGTTTGAAAGGGTTTTCATTATTAAGTGACAAAATGGAGATTTGTTTTGAAAAGGACTTTTTATATTCAAAATTCAGAGTCACCACTTGTCATAATTCGGTGTGCCAAGTCACCTTTGGAAATCCTTTTCAAAACGGTGTTGACTCTTTAAGACTGGTTTACTAACAGAGATTCCGGCTAAGGAATTCTGTTGACCGAGGGAAAGGTGTTAGGCACCCCTTGATCTCACGGTTCAACAACGGTCGCTCGGTGGAATGTATCGGCTAATTTGGACACTATAAAATGTACCAACCACATAAACATACAAAAAAAACAAAACAAAATAAATCAAATAAAATTCAAACCAAAATAATGTCCAGTCCAAATTACACAGTCCAAAAGATAGAAAAATGCGAAAATGTAAATCCTATTCTAAACTAATTTTAGACTGATGCTCTACCCGATGCCTCGGGACTCCGTCATGAATGTCCTTCGGGTAAAAATATTCCGGTGCATTCTCCGGCGAATAAACACAAATACCTTGAGGCATTCCCCGGCCAAATGATACATTTGATCCAAAAAGCAATAAAACCAAGCCATTCAACACATGTTTCAAGCATTCAATATTCCTCAATTACTAAAAATTTGCCTACTCCTTATCGTTTGCCTACCCATTTCGACTTAAAGCATGATACTACCACATTAAACATCAACAATGAATGAAAATATGACAATATTCACTTTTTATCGATTTTTGCAATTCCCGCCACAAAACAATCCATTATAATTCTCAAACGAGGTACCATTTCATCACATATCCAAGTAAATGAACAACGCATCAACACAAGCACCTATCCATCACCAACGGAGAACTCAACATCAAACATTCAATTCAATGTATCAAATATGACAAAACAATGAAACAAAAGAGAGTCAATAGAATTGGACCTCGATTTTTATTTCAATCCGTCAAAATTTTGATTGGAGCTTCGACCGGAATACCTCGAACGACAAAGCCTCGACTCCGAACTCGTGAATAGAATAAAACCCAACACTAAACTAATCTCCGAGCAACCCGAATGAGCGTTTCGCTATCGTGGTCGTTTTCCGGTGGAAATGGACGGGAACGAGTCTACATCAGGGGTTTTGGTTGGTTTCTTTTCGAACTGTTTCGCCGAAAATGACCTGGACAGTTGGACGGAGGGGTTTTCCGGTATATTCAGCCGAAAACATGGATGAGGGTGGCTGGCAGTGTATTTTCGGTAGTGAATCTGGCGAGTACGTTGCCGGAAAACCAAACCAAGGGTCGTTTTCCCTCTTTCTCCTCTCTCTCGCGTTCATAAATCACTTCTCTCTTAATTCACTGTTTTTTCTTCGATCTCTATCTTTATCTCCCTATCACTCATTTTCCTC
>NW_025871364.1:1572-2304 GCF_002878395.1 Capsicum annuum
TTTTCCCTCTTTCTCCTCTCTCTCGCGTTCATAAATCACTTCTCTCTTAATTCACTGTTTTTTCTTCGATCTCTATCTTTATCTCCCTATCACTCAGTTTCCTCTCACAATCGCTCCATTTTATTTTATTTTTTGCTTTTCTTCTAATTTTTCAATCTAGGTGTGTACCATGTTCGATGGTGAGTGTGCATGGCCTACGGTGTGTGTGCTCTAATGTGAATTCAGAGATTTTGTGCTCGGTGTGTGTGGAATCTTTAATAGGTTCCTTTCTATTACTTTGTTTTTTGTCCTACCCCTGTTATTTGGATGATGATGATATATGGTGAGTATATGCTAGTGTGATTTTTGAGTAAAAAGGTGCCAAGATTCTATTAATAAATTCAATAACTAGAATTGTTTTGCCATAAGAGCAGAGATAAATATTTGACAGAATTAACTTATCTTAAAATACATTTTAATTACTAGAAAGAGATACTTCTATTTGGACTCCGTTGGTGGCAACTTGTAACGACACATGGGACAATTTGGGTTTTTAAGAAGCCAAGTCTCGATGCAGCCATAATGGAAACTGTGGCTGCAAGGCAAGCTGTATTATTGTGATCTAGGTGAGTAACTCTCCTTGCATATCACACACTCATCTGTCCATTCGTTTTCTAGAAGATGAACTCTTTACAAAGACTGCATTATTGATCTTACTGCAGGCAGCGACATGAATTCTCTCCTAGCTTGCTC
>NW_025871365.1:0-227 GCF_002878395.1 Capsicum annuum
ATTTCAAGTCATGAATTTACATTTTCAAGTGATTACACTTTACAAATATTAAAACACAAGTTCACCTTTCAAGAACTACACTAAACCATTTTCAAGTCGATAATCCACTTTTCAAGTGACTAGTACACATTTCAAAACACAACACTTAACCATTTTCAACTCTCTAATTCACTTCTCAAGTGACTAAACATAACCATTTTCAAGTCATGAATTCACATTTCAAGTAT
>NW_025871365.1:327-3659 GCF_002878395.1 Capsicum annuum
ATGAATTCACATTTACAAGTGATTACACTTTAAAAATTTTAAAATACAAGTTTACCTTTCAAGAACTTCACTAAACCATTTTCAAGTCGCTAATCCACTTTTCAAGTGACTAGTACACATTTCAAAATACTACACCTAACTATTTTCAACTCTCTAATTCACTTCTCAAGTGACTAAATATAACCATTTTTATGTCATGAATTCACATTTCAAGTATCAACACTAAACCAATTTCAAGTCATGAATTCACATTTTCAAGTGATTACATTTTATAAATTTCAAAACACAAGTTCACCTTTTAAGAACTACATTAAAACCATTTTCAAGTCGTTAATACACTTTTTAAGTGACTACTACACATTTCAAAACACTACTTCTAGTCGCTAATACATTTTTCAAGTGACTAGTACACATTTAAAAATGCTACACTTAACCATTTCAACTCTCTAATTCACTTCTCAATTGACTAAACATAACCATTTTCAAGTCATGAATTCACATTTCCAAGTGATTACTCTTTACAAATTTCAAAATACAAGTTCACCTTTTAAGAACTACACTAAACCATTTTCAAGTCGCTAATCCATTTTGCAAGTGACTAGTACACATTTCAAAACACTACACAACCATTTTCAACTCTCTAATTCACTTCTCAAGTGACTAAACTTAACCAATTTCAAGTCATGAATTCACATTTTCAAGCGATTACACTATACAAATTTCCAAACACAAGTTCATCGTTCAAGAACTACACTAAACCATTTTCCAGTCACTAATCCACTTTCAAGTGACTAGTACATATTTCAAAACACTACACTTAATCATTTTCAACTCTCTAATTCACTTCTTAAGTGACTAAACTTAAATATTTTCAAGTCATTAATTCACATTTCAAGTATCAACACTAAACCAATTTTAAGTCATGAATTCACATTTTCTAGTGATTACACATTACGAATTGATGTTTAACCACTTTCGTTCTTCAATAATGCTTATAAATTATTTGACTCCTATAATTATCTAAGATACTCATGAGATCATTTACTTAACTTCCACTACATTTTATCCATTATGTGGTCCTAAAATTCTATTAACTCTCTAAATTTTTAAAATATTTTTCCAGAGTTTCCTTTGTAAATAGGCCTATAGCAAACCGATCAGCTAATTAGAATACATATAAATACGCTTCAGAAAGAATTACAAAAAATATGTTACTCAACTGATAATACACGAGGCTCCACTTGTCTTTATAGTCAAATATTACGTACAATGAACACTATAACTTACCTAATATTTTTCCTCTAAATGCTGCATTCATATAGAATAAAGGGACATATGCTAAAATTATGGAACAAGCAATTTCAAAATGGCCAAATTATGTATTCTAAAACAACTACTTCAATTAACACCCAAGACAATAAGAATATCAAAATTAAAAGTAGCACATAGACAAACACAAATGATAGAGAATCAGACAAAAGAAAACAATCACTTTTTGTTAATTTTAAATTCAAACTCTGTCAAAGAAAAGAAAAAAAGAGGTAGAATATAATTAAAATCAAACATAGATATTTAATCATTTTGTCAAACCTGGGATGGGTTGAATGCTATGGAGGCGGGGATGAACGCTGTGGCAGTGGGGCTGCCGGTGCTGATTTATTGTTCGATGGTGGAAGATCTCGCCGGAGGAGGAGAAATAGAGGCGACAGCGGTTTTCGCGAGGGTCGTTGTTGGTTCATCGGTTGGTCATTGTTATGGCCGGTTGGAGCGGCGGAGAGGAGGACAGAGAAGGAAGGAAGATTGGAGAGGAGGCTAACCGACCAACTGGTAGGCTGCTCCAGTGGCGGTAGCCATGGTAGATTTAGAGAGAAGGGAGAGAGTATAGAAAGTAAAAGAGTAGAGGGGGGTGGAGGCTGTGTTTGGAAAAATTGGTTTAGGGTTTCTTTGGTCTTAAAAGGAAAGAAAAGGATCCTTTGATCTCAACCGTCAGATTAGTTCTGATCGACGGCTGAGGTTTAAATATTTAAATAATTAAATAATTGATCAAAATTTAAATATAATTTAAAAATGAGTCACCAAATTGGCTTTGATTGTAATAAAAGAAATAAAATTATAATGACTTGAGTAAAAATTGAGGCTAAAAGATAAATAAATTTGGCAAAGATTTCAATTTAGGCTATTATTAAAAAAAAACATTAGGGATAATAAATAAATAAAAATAATAATAACAAATACTACTACTACTACTACTACAACTACTACTACTACTACTACTACTACTACTAATAATAATAATAATAATAATAATAATAATAATAATAATAATAAATAATTAAGAATACAAATTGACTATAATTGTACTATCGGGAGGTCAAAATTTAAAGATTTAAAGATTGAGAATTTGATCAAAAGTTGCATAAATTTTCAATTGAGTCACAAATTGACTATAATTGTAGTATCGGGAGGTCAAAATAATAAGACATCGATATTAAAATAAACTAAGCATGTAAAAATTAATGCTATATAAAATTATCGATAGTAGTAATAATAAAGACAATGCATTTATAAATTGTGAGCGTGCACATTTACGTAAAAATAAATAAATATTAATAAATATTATGTAAAATGTCAAATTTGAAATAATAAATTATGAAAAATAATAATTTAATAAATGTGGAAATGACGAGAAAAATAATAAGACATCGATATTAAAATAAACTAAGCATGTAAGAATTAATGTTACGTAAAATTACTATATAAAATAGCAGCCTGGGAGGGGTATCGTGAGGTCAAAATTGGGTGTCAACACAATAAAATCGATTTAGTCCCACAAATTAGGTCTGTAGAGGGTATAGTGTACGCAGACCTTCTAGAAAACCTATTCAAGCTTGAAGATTCTTGTAAAATAAAACACAACATGTAAGTTTTTTTTTGTAATTAAGATTTTATTTTTTTACTTGTTAATTATTTGCTAATATTTCTATTTTAAGCATATTTTCCTATTGGTTAAACCGAAAACCAAACCATAAAGGACTAAAAATTGATAAAACAAAAACCCATAAAAAATTCCTTATTGATTTGATTATTGGTTTAACTTATTTAAAAATGGATAACTGATAAACCAAACCAATAATATTTAAAATCAAATTGAATCGACCGACGCACACCCCTAATTTCAAGAAAAAAATAGTGTAAATTGATTTTAATATTGACCGTTGGTCAAATATGATGAACGGTTGAGATTAATATTGCGGAGATAAGTCAAATTGGGATTAGAAGTTGGGTTAAAAAATATTAAATTGGAGATTTTGATTAGGTTAATACAACGTATT
>NW_025871366.1:0-2050 GCF_002878395.1 Capsicum annuum
TAATTGAAACAAGTTTTAACTAAGCTTGGGTTGGTTTTCGGTAGTGCAATTAACTTGTAACTTTGTAATTTTTGGGTTATATAGTTTGTGTTTGTTTCTTGGATATTTGTGGCTCTGGGTTTAAGATTTAGGTAAGTCTGTATTTTGTTGATGTTTTCTATGTATGCTCGAGTTATATGGTTATAGGATTTTCTATCTTGGTTTAAACTTTCTCGATATGTGGTAGTTTGCGGGGATATGAACAAAGGGTCTTTTTGTGTTTTTGGTATAAATGATTTTTCAAATATCTTGTTCATGTTCATGTTCTGATATCTTTGTCCACTAACTCTTTTACTTGTACCTGCAGTTGTAGATTGATAAACGTTATGGGTTTTATAGAGTGTCCCAACGTGTCCTTTTAGCTCAGGAATTTTATTGTCTTCCGATCGACATAGCTCTGCACACTGCTGAGTTATCTGAGTCATAGCTTCAAACTTCAGTTTAACTTCATTAGTCTTTAGCTTTTCTATTTCATTACCTATACTGTCCACTTTCAATGAAAGTGTAGTTAGGGTTTTAAGTATCTTTTCTAAAGCATCATCTTCTATTATATCAGTCTGTGTAACTTTGTCCTGATATGTAATCTGCAATAACATTTTTGTTAGTACTAATTACTTCAATTGTAAACGTAAAATTTAATATATTCAATACTAATCTCCGAATTTCCTTCGTTGTAGCTGAATTTTGTATTTTCTTACTAACCACCAACGTACCTGTGTATTATCTGTTCGTACAATAAATTTATTATATACAATATATGGCTCAAATGCTAATAAACATTTATATAATGAGCATAATTCTTTTCTATTTATTTCCTATTTTATTTCTGTTTCATTAAACGTACCTGAGTAGTATCATCTACAATGATGTTCTAATTTTTCTTCTTTATATCTATATTTAAGTACTCCTCCATAATTATATTCACTTGCATCTGCTTTTACTATATATGTACATTTTTTATTTTCATTTGGAAATTGTAATTTTGGTAATTCTTTACAAAGTATTTTTATTTTTTTGAACTTGTTTTTTATCTTCTTCGTTGTAATTATATTCTACATCCTTTTTAATTTTTTTTTTTATAATGGCTTTAGGTTTTCTACTAATTTTGGTATATATATTCTCTTACTTGGTTTACTAATCCTAAAAATGATTGTAATTTTTTTTTTGTACCTAATTCTTCTTTTGAATTTATTATTTTTTGTACTATATGTTGTTGCATTTTTACTCCACTTTTATCTATTTGTATTCCTAAAAACTCTATTTATCTTTTCACAATTTCAGCTTTCTTTTTACTTAAACTTATTTCTGAATTTTCGATTATACCTGCAAATTGTTCAAGTTATTTTAAATGTTCCTCTTTAGTTTTTGTATATAATAGTATATCATCTATGTATACTATACAATTAGGTCGTTGTTTAAAATAACTATTCATAAAGTGTTGGTATCTTCCTGGTGCATTTTTATATCCAAATGGTAACACATTCCATTCATAAAATCCTTGTGGTACCGTAAACACAGTTAATTTTTTAGAATCTTCTTCTAACTTTAGGTGGTAAAATCCTGATTTACAGTCAAATTTGCTAAAGTAATTATATCATTGTATTTGTCTTATTTTTAATATCTTATTTGGTATTGGATAATTATATGTCATAGTTTTTGCATTTAGGTTTCTATAATGAATAACCATTCTACTTTTTCCTCTTTTTTGTTTACTATGTTTATTTACTATAAATGCTGCACTATTATGTTTGCTATTGGTTTTTTGTATGTATTATTTTTCTAATAATTCGTCTATATGCATTTTAAATTCTTTTAAATCATCAAATTTATATGTTAACGGTTTTTGGGTTATTATACTATTTTTATCTATTAGCTCAATTTTTACAGTAGTTTTATGTTTTTTCCATCCTTTTAATGGATCTTCACTGTATAGTTGTCTTAATTTTTTCTTTATTATTTCTACCTTATCTATTGAAAATATAGTTATTTCTTCTTTATTTATTGAAAATAT
>NW_025871367.1:0-583 GCF_002878395.1 Capsicum annuum
GAAATTCATGTATACATTCTTGATTAACATTCATTAAATTATTAATCATTAGGTTGCTTAAGTCTAAATCTTTCATTTCTTGACCTAGCTCGTTAACTAGGTTATCTTCGTCTGATTCAGAAGAGTCAGATTTTAGATTATCTTTATCATTTATGTCAATACTTATTATTGAGTATATACTTTCGGTATCAGACATATATTCATCTACGTTTAATAAGGTTTCTTGGAAATCTTCTATCAATTGAGAATTTCTAGTTCTATTATTATTTCTCTTGGGACATACGTTGGCTAGATGGTCTATACTGCCACACGTATAACATTCTAGTTTATTTTTATAATTTCTGTCGTTTCTATATTTTCTAACATGTCGATCTCTATTTAACCAAGGTTTTTTAGCCTTTGACTTTCTTAAGAAGTATTGTTTTCTATTATATGGTTTCTGATTATTTCTTTTCTTATACCTTTTATGTTGTTTCTAATCATAATTTTGAGTTGTGTATATAACAGATTTACAGAAATTCATTTCATTTCTTTTTAATTGTTTTTTGTATTTGTATGTTTGTACATTTTTCTGTTAATATAT
>NW_025871367.1:683-1043 GCF_002878395.1 Capsicum annuum
ATATGGTTTCTGATTATTTCTTTTCTTATACCTTTTATGTTGTTTCTAATCATAATTTTGAGTTGTGTATATAACAGATTTACAGAAATTCATTTCATTTCTTTTTAATTGTTTTTGTATTTGTATGTTTGTACATTTTTCTGTTAATATATCCATTATATGTTGTGTTCTATGTCCTATTGTCCATTTTAAATTTGGGTTAGCAACTACCCCATCTCTCTTATACCATCTATCCTCTATTTCTCTTCCTAAAGCTCCTGATAATTTATTAAAAATTTAGAAGATAATAGCACTGGTCTAATATGCAACGAAGATAAAGAATTCTCTACCATAAAAGTATTAGTAAAAATTAAAATAAAA
>NW_025871368.1:0-1531 GCF_002878395.1 Capsicum annuum
CATGTTTAATTTTTTTATTTGCTTATTTATTTTGTTTCAAAGCTTGAATTAGAATATAATGTATGTATATATATATATATATATATATATATATATATAATCTATATATATTATTTTGTAAATTAGAATATAATGTGTGTGTGTGTATATATATATATATATATATATAATCTATATAATATATTAAAAGCATGAAGATCCTTAGAAAAGTGATTTAAATTTTTTATCCTTCATTAAAAAACTTCATAATAGACAAAATTGTCTTTTCACCTATTTCCTCACATTATTAATTAATTATTAAAAATCCAAAGAGTCCTAAAAACATGAAAGGCAAAATATATGGTAAATTTAAAATATTACTCAACCTGGGTTCTTTTCAAAGTCATATTATCGTACATTATAAATATTTGTTTTTGTAGTTTATGAACTTTCTAATCAAGGAAGTTTTCAATCAAAACTTTGATTTTTAATAAATATCAATTATCATGTTTTTTTTTCAAGTTTAAGAGTATTTCTTTTTTATTAGGATTTGCTCAAATTTTCTACCATAATTAAAGTTTTTTTTATGGAAAATATTTATTTTTTAAAAATATTTTTTCCATGTTTGATTTAATCCTTTTTTGGAGGAAAAAAATCCGGACTTCTATAAATTGAGGATTCTTTATTGCTACAAATAACACAATATTATTCACAAGTAAAGAATTTTGTTTTGGAGAGATTATTCTCTCTAGGCTTTATGTTTGTAATATTAATTTTTCAATATGTAGGTCACTTGACGAAAGCATATTAAATCTTATGATGTTTTATTATAATTTTCTTTGTAATCTTATTTTGTGAATGTTTGTAATGTAAGCGCCGCATAACGCCATGTTATTTCAACTTCAAGTTCAACAATTTTCTAGGTTTATGAGTATATTCTTTATTATATAGAACTTTCAACTTCAAGTTCAACAATTTTCTAGGTTTATGAGTATATTTTTGATTATATAGAACTTTATGAACTAGAGCTGTAATTTTTGTGAATGGATCTTCAATTTTATGATTTTCAGATTTGTTTTCTTATGAACAAAAATATTTATATTTATTTGTGCTTGGTTAATAGAACGATTGAAAATTTTAGTGGGTGTGGATATGTATTAAATTATAACGTATGTTAAAACCTCATGCAAAGAATTATGAGGCTAATTTTTGACTTTTTCTTTTATAGGTAAGAAAAATTTCCTATTAATTTGAGTTTAAATTGTTAAGTTGCTACTCAATTAATCATATTCATCATTTACATGCATGAAATCGTAATCTATGTTAAAGTATATATCGAAAAAGTAATGTAAATAATAAAAAGATTTAAATAAAAAATTACTTAATTATAAAGTCCTAGGTTAACTAAGTGTAAATCTAACAAACAAAACGAGGTTTAACTTCTGCTATTTTTAAAGCCTAACGAATGTAATTTTGTTTTAAAATTATTTTTGAGAAAAAATATATTTAAAAGCACTTTAAAAACGTAGTCAAATACTAATAGTTGCTCTAA
>NW_025871369.1:0-1198 GCF_002878395.1 Capsicum annuum
TATCACATGCCTCAATAAAAGTAAGGTCCATGAATGACCCACCCACAGTATTATCAACCACTGGCTTAGTCACTAAGTTCAAAGCCCTGTATAATATTTCCATTAAGTGGACATTGGTCATCTGATTATTTGGGCACGGCATAAGCTTCTTTTTGAACCTCTCCTATGTCTCGTGGAGAGCTTCAGTTGGAAGCCGTCTGAAATTGCTTATCTCATCTCTTAATTGTGCTCTCTTGGATGGCGGAAAGAATTTTTCTAGGAAAGCTTCTTTTAGTTGCCTCCAATTGGTAAAAGAGTCAGGAGTTAGCCCGTTTAACCATAGAGTTTCCTCTCCAGATAGAGACAATGGAAATAAGCGCAGCCGGATCGCATTCTGTCCAACCCCTGAAATGTAAAACGATTTGCATGTTGAGATAAAATTAATCAGATGCATATTCGGTTCGTCGCCTATAAGTCCACCAAATAACCCTTTGAGTTGCAATAGCTGGATCATGGTGCTAGTGATATTGAAATTGGCTTCGGGTGCCAAGGGTGGAGGAATAATAGCCCCTGTGGCACCAGCCCCATCCAAGTCGTCATCATCATCATCAAAAGCAACCTGCACAGCTCAGCGTTCAGATCTCATTCTAGCTTGACGATACCTGTTGACATTTCTGTTCACTAGTGCAACCACATTATCTGCATGCCTTGGATTTAATAACTCATCATCACCCAAGTCCTCATCATCAAGATTTGGTACCCGACCAGGGTTATCAGCATTCTGTTGGTTTACTTGCGCAGCTGCCAATGCAGCTAATCTAGCCTGCTCCTGTTAGGTAGCTATCCTTTCAAGGTCACGTTGCGCATCCATTCTGCCAATAAGATATGGTTCAGGATTTAGAGGTAATAATGGCTGACCAGATCTTCGTGTATTTGGCATGCAATCCACTAAACCTGAACAAAACAAAAACAACAAACAAAAAGTAAAATTTGAGAATCTTTGACCAATGGGTCTATTAACTATCACAAACTTAGTTGACAACCGTTTTTCCCAGCAACGGCGCCAAAATTTGATACGCCCAAATTACAACTCTCGTTAGAAAGTGTAAGCGGTTGTTGTCAAATATAGAACCCAACTGGGTTGGGTGTCGAATCCCACAGGGAATACTATGATCACTAAGTATTGCGATTATTATTAGACTGTTGGTCGAAGGTTCCA
>NW_025871370.1:0-1421 GCF_002878395.1 Capsicum annuum
TTTTATATGTACTTAAGGATATAGAAATAGTGGATATAAGAAAAATTATATTGGAAAAAATATTTGATAGATATTTTATGATTAGAATTAATTATATACCACACCTACCAAACTACTCTTATAAATACTTACATGCCAAACCCACACACTAACTATGATAAATTATGTATATTTAAAATTTTAGAAAAGAGATATGAGAAACATACAATTAGTAGAAAAACAAATAAAAATAAATTTAGACAAATACATGGAAACTAAAGATGTAAAATATATAGAATTCCTTAATGAAAATATGCAAGAATTACTTCGACTAAAACAAACAACTGGAAAATATTATGAAAAAGCATTTCATTAAGCCTAAATGACAGATGTTATTAAAATACTTGTTTTATATATACTTAGAGATATAAAAATTATAGACATAAAGAAAATAATATGGAAAAATTACAAGATTATGAAAAGGAAGAATTATTAAATAGTATAGAAAACTTACGCATATATTATGAACATCAATATTATTTAGATTCAGATGGATATCATACAGACTAAAAATGTCAGGATATATTAAGAAAATTAGAGCAAACCAAGAAGACTACATAAAGAAATTAATTATAGAAAAGAAATTAGAGAAATAATGAAAAATCTAATAGAAAAATTAAAATGGATAGACGAAACCTTAAAAAATCTAGAAAAAAGCAAAGATAAAAGTTTAGATATTTTAAAAAATTCATTAAAAAGAGAACAAGAAGAAATATTTAGTAGCATAAATAACCTCAAACAAGATATTAAATATAGTAAAAATAGAATATTTTACTATACATTTACTTTAGAATAAAATGATAAACTACGAATATATAAAATATTGGAAACAAGAAATAGAAGAAATAAGAGTAACAGAAAACCTTATAAAAACAAATTTAATTGAATACTTTAAAACAAAAGATATAAAATATTTAGAATATCTTAAAAATAATATAGAATATTTAAAAAAACTAAGAGAAAAAAATAAAGAATATTACAGCAAAGCATTTAATCAACTACCATTTAATCACTCTCCAAAATATGAATATCAGTAAAATTGAATATATTAATACAATATATGAAAATAAAAAATACAAGAACGAAGAAAAACAGTTAATGAATATTACTACAAAGAATTTAACAATTACATAAATTAATGGATACATCTTACGAAAAGAATAAATCATTAAAAGAAATTGAAACCCAACTATATAGTTTATACCTAGAATACAAAAGGTTACACAATCTTAACGAGGATCCTAAAACACTAGATAATTTAATTACAATAATATCTAATCTAGAATATGAATAAATAAGACATCTTAAGTCAAGAAGATAAAAATGAAAATTATTCCAATCAATAATATTCACAAAATACATTATATAAAAATAAATACGTA
>NW_025871371.1:0-464 GCF_002878395.1 Capsicum annuum
TTTTATCATATCATGATTGTTGGGAATTATGAAATTAGCTATTCATAATCATAAATAGATATACCTGTTCGGGTAGCTTTGTTATTACTGAGTTTTGCTGTTCCATAGCTTTTTCCATTGAAATATGTTTATCTAATTAACTGAGTAGTATTTTTTTGGTGGATTGGAGAGAGCAAAGTGCTTCAACGCATGAAGGCTTGCTTTTTGAAATGCCTTCTGCTTCTGTTATATAGAACGAGAAAAGTTTAATTTACACATGTTTTTTGTTTCTAAAAACTAAAACTAACTAAAAGTCAAAAAAGATGGCCTTCTAACCTACCCTACTCTAATGCCATCAATGTAAGTAAGAAAAGTAAGAAAAGTAATTAATGATTTACATTATTGTATCATTTACATTATTGTATCGTAAATAAGTCAAAAATATCTTCTGTCGTATCTGCTCCATTATTGCTCTTTATCTGCTC
>NW_025871371.1:564-1081 GCF_002878395.1 Capsicum annuum
TAGTAGAATTATTCGAAGAATAATTCTACTATAAAGTAACTAATATGAATTTATTTTATCATATCATGATTGTTGGGAATTATGAAATTAGCTATTCATAATCATAAATAGATATACCTGTTCGGGTAGCTTTGTTATTACTGAGTTTTGCTGTTCCATAGCTTTTTCCATTGAAATATGTTTATCTAATTAACTGAGTAGTATTTTTTTGGTGGATTGGAGAGAGCAAAGTGCTTCAACGCATGAAGGCTTGCTTTTTGAAATGCCTTCTGCTTCTGTTATATAGAACGAGAAAAGTTTAATTTACACATGTTTTTTGTTTCTAAAAACTAAAACTAACTAAAAGTCAAAAAAGATGGCCTTCTAACCTACCCTACTCTAATGCCATCAATGTAAGTAAGAAAAGTAAGAAAAGTAATTAATGATTTACATTATTGTATCATTTACATTATTGTATCGTAAATAAGTCAAAAATATCTTCTGTCGTATCTGCTCCATTATTGCTCTTTATCTGCTC
>NW_025871372.1:0-512 GCF_002878395.1 Capsicum annuum
GTCAATCCCCCGAAGGATGTAGTAAGTATAATTATAATTAATTTTTTTTTAATTAATATTTTTTTTGAATGATCTAATCATCATTCTAATAGATATAATGATTTATGTTAGAATATGCATCTGTCGCTAGTTCCAACCAATCGAGAGTTGAATATGCCATTTTTCTTACTTTACAGTCTGTGCAAAATTTATCGAACCCTAAGGTCATCGACAGAATAAAAATAGAATTGTTTCGAGCAACAACCATTACAAGAAAAATAATTTTGAAGGGTAGGCTTGTTGTTGTTGATGGAGCTGTTGGTGGTGGTAGTGGTGCTGCTGTTGGTTCTAATGATGTTCCTCTTATAGTATTTAAAGCAAACCATTATGAGTATGATCATACTAGTTATATACATTTTGCCTCTCCCAGCGAATGTTCTGCATGCAAATGTCAAGACTGCAGGGCGAAACATGATGTAGTGATTAATGCTATTAATGCATTAACTTCTTCTGTAAGGGAATTGACATCTAAG
>NW_025871372.1:612-1716 GCF_002878395.1 Capsicum annuum
GGTCTCATTCCATCAAAGAGAATTTTATTTTCATCTGCTCCATTAGATACTAGGGCTAAGAGGAGTAGGAGAGTGATTTCTAGGGCATTATCAGGCATCTAAAAAAGTGAAATTGCAACTCCTCTGTCTGCGTATTGCACTGAGCAACGTACAATGTCCAAAGGAGAGCAGCACGAGCTGAAGAAGGTGAATATATTATATGTCTTCCAACTGACAAAACAAACAGGCACATATCTATTTCAACAGATGATACATCTGCTGAAAATTATCAAACAGATATATTCATCTGTTGCAACAGTTGACTAACCTGTTGCACCAGATACTTTATCTGGTTCAACATATGTCTCGTCTATTTTATCAAATCAAACAGCTCTTCGTACAACTTTTATTTATACAAACAGACGACCTATCTACTGCAACAGATGATTCATATGTTGCAACGGATGGTATATTCATTGGAAATTATCACACAGGGTCTTCCTCATGTAGAAATATGTCCCAACAGTTGATTCATTGTTGCAACCGAAATATAATATGTTTGGGATAATTTAAAAGGGGAGAAAGACCTGTTTGATTTGCTAGAAGAGATGAGTTATCCTTTTTCATTTTGTAGTATCTCTGTGATTAGCATTGACCAATTCTGGCTTTCCAGGTGGATGTAGAAGAAGCTATTGCTGAACAACATTGACAAAATTCTACTCTTTTTATGGAAATATGGAGAACAGAAAGAGCAAAAATCGTACGCAAGCGACAATGAAGATCCACGACGGGCAAAGCCGAGTTCCATAGCACCGGATGAAGAACAACTTGTCCATACTGAGTAGATCTTTATAGCTTGAGCCTGTCAAAGCTATCCTTGGCAGTATACTTAAATTGTTGTTGATGTATTTGTTGAGATCTATACCTGTTGACACCTAATTTTTGTCCTCCACGACTAAATTTAATCCTGAGTTTCTTCAGTTTTTAATAAACCAAAATAATTATTTCATCCAAATAAAAAAAAAAAACTTAAAATATTTTTCGTACTTGATTTTGTCATTTTAAGTAGCGATTATATACTATCGTGTTCAGTTATACGAGATTATATAATTTGTTACTTAAATA
>NW_025871373.1:0-605 GCF_002878395.1 Capsicum annuum
TTTCCTATTTATTTCCCATTTTATTTCTGTCTCATTAAACGTACCTGAGTAGTATCTACAATGGTGTTCTATTTTTTCTGCTTCATATCGATATTTAAGTACTCCTCCATAACTATATTCACTAGCATCTGTTTCTACTATATATATAAATTTTTTATTTTCATCTGAAATTATAATTTTGGTAATTCCTTATAAAGTAATTTTATTTTTTGAACTTGTTTTTAATCTTCTTCATTATAGTTATATTCTACATCCTTTTTTAATTTTTTTCTGTAGTGATTTTAAAGTTTCTGTTAATTTTGAAATATATTCTCTTACTTGGTTTACTAATCCTAAAAATGATTGAAATTTCTTCTTTGTATCTAATTCTTCTTTCGAATTTATTATTTTTTGTACTATATGTTGTTGCATTTTTACTCCACTTTTATCTATTTGTATTCCTAAAGATTCTATCTGGTTTTTCATAATTTCAGCTTTCTTTTTGCTTAGACTTATTCCCGATTTTTCTATTATATCTGTAAACTGTTCCAATAATTTTAAATGTTCTTCTTTAGTTTTTGTATATTATTATATACAAAAACTAAAGAAGAACATTTAAAATTATT
>NW_025871373.1:705-1184 GCF_002878395.1 Capsicum annuum
ATATCTGTAAACTGTTCCAATAATTTTAAATGTTCTTCTTTAGTTTTTGTATATAATAATATATCATCTATGTATAATATACAATTAGATAATTGTTTAAAATAACTATCCATAAAATATTGGTATCTACCTAGTGCATTTTTATATCCAAATGGTAATACGTTCCATTCATAAAATCTTTGTGGTACTGTAAATGCGGTTAATTCCTTAGATTCTTCTTCTAACTTTAGATGGTAAAATCCTGATTTACAATCGAATTTGCTTAAATAATTATATCCTTGTATTTGCCTTATTTTTAATATCATATTTAGTATTGGATAATTATATGTTATAGTTTTGGCATTTAAATTTCTCTAGTCAATAACCATCCTACTTTTTCCTCTTTTTTGTTCACTATGTTTATTTACTATAAATGCTGGACTATTATGTTTACTATTACTTTTTTGTATATATTGTTTTTCTAATAATTCATGTATATG
>NW_025871374.1:0-4139 GCF_002878395.1 Capsicum annuum
TGTTCTCTATAGTTGAGGTTTATTATGAGGATGACAAGGAATTATCTTTAGAGAAGCAGCTTACTGTTGAGCCATTGGCTGCTGTGCTTTTGAACTTTGATCGTGAGGATGTAAGGAGTACGAAAAAACTATCTGTGCTTTGATAGGAATGGGGTCGTATTCTTATGCCCCCAAGAAGCTAGACCTTGACCTTAAGAATTGACCTTCACCACCGGTGAAGCCATCCATTGAAGAGCCACCGGTGTTAGAATTGAAAGAGCTACCCAATCATCTAAGGTATGTGTTCTTAGGTAGTGGAAATAAACTGCCGGTTATTATTGCTGCTGATTTAGGTGAACAACAGGTAGAGGCTCTCATCTCTGTTATGAAGAGGTACAAGAGAGATATTGGTTGGACTATTGCTGATATCATTGGTATCCCTCCTGGCATATGTATGCACAAAATTCAGCTAGAGGAAGATTTCGTACCCACCATTGAGCATCAATGTCGTCTGAATCCACCTATGCAAGAGGTGGTGAAGAAAGAAATCATCAAATGGCTAGATGCAGGGGTGGTGTACCCAATCTCAGACAGTAAATAAGTGAGTCCTGTACAATGTGTGCCCAAAAAGGGGGGCATAACAGTAGTAGCGAACGAGAAGAATAAGCTAATTCCACTCAGGCCTGTCATAGGGTAGAGGGTGTATATTCATTATCGAAAGCTAAACTCGTGGGCATTAAAGGACCACTTCCCCATGCCATTCATGGATCAAATGCTTGATCGATTGGCAGGAAAGGGATGGTTTTATTTCTTGGATGGTTATTACGGATATAACCAGATTTGCATTGCTCCTGAAGATGAGGAGAAGACCATTTTTACATGCCCATATGGTACTTTTGCATTCAAACAAATACCATTTGGGCTATGTAATGCACCTGCCATTTTTCAGCGGTGTATGATATCCATTTTCTCTGATATGGTTGAAGACACCTTTGAGGTGTTTATGGGTGACTTTTCGGTTGTAGGTAAGTCATTTGAGTCATGCTTAGCAAATCTGAGTATGGCTTTGCAGTGATGTATGGAATTCAATCTGGTGCTAGATTGGGAGAAATGCTATTTTATGGTTAAGGAAGGCATTGTTCTCGGGCATAAAATCTCTAAAAAGGGAATTGAAGTTGATTGAGCCAAGATTGAAGTTATCAAGAGACTACCACCTCCAATTTCTGTGAAGGGGGTTCGTAGTTTTCTCGGTCATGCTGGTTTTTATCGGAGGTTTATTAAAGACTTCTCCAAGATTGCAAACCCTTTATGCAAACTTTTGGAGAAGGAGGTAAAGTTTTACTTTGGTGAAGATTGCTTGAAGGCATTTGAATGCCTCAAAGGAAAGCTAGTTGAAGCCTCTATTATTGTAGCACCCGATTGGTCTCTACCATTTGAAATTATGTGTGATGCAAGCAGTGTAGACTTGGGTGCTGTACTTGGTCAGAAAAGAGAAAAGATATTTCATCCAATCTACTACGCGAGCAAGGCCTTGAATGGAGCACAGAAGAACTATACCGTCACTAAACAAGAGCTTTTTGTGGTTGTTTATGCTTTTGAGAAGTTCCATGCTTACTTGTTAGGAACCAAGGTAGTGGTTCAAACAGATCATGTGCCTCTAAGATATCTAATGGCAAAGAAGGATGCCAAGCCAAGGCTAATTAGGTGGGTGCTACTGCTTCAAGAATTTGATTTCGAGGTAAAGGATAGAAAAGTTTGTGAAAACCAAGTAGCTGATCATCTATCTAGACTTGAGAGTGAGCACACAGTGCAGATCGACCTTAATATTGATGATGCATTCCCCGACGAAGATATTCTAGCAACTATGGTGGAAAACTTACCATGGTATGCAGATTTTGCTAACTATGTGGTAAGCAAAGTGATTTCTGAGAATCTCTCCTTTTATCAAAAGAAAAAGTTCATGCATGATGTGAAACATTACTTCTGGGATAAGCCTTATCTTTTTTGACGATGTGCTGATGGTATTATTAGGTGGTGCATCCCAGATGTAGAGGTGTCTAGCATACTGGAAGCAAGCCATGCTTTCCAAGTTGGAGGTCACCATGTAGGTGAACGGACGGCCAAGAAAGTACTGCAAAGTGGCTACTATGGCCTTCATTATTCAAGAATGCCTACAATTTTGTAAGAAGATGTGATCAGTGCCAGCGGCAAGGTTCTATCTCAAAGCACCATGAGATGCCCATGTCCAAAATGCTTGAAGTAGAGTTATTCTATGTCTGGGGTATTGGCTTCATAGGCCTATTTGTGAGCTTATTTGGGATGAAATATATCTTAGTTGCTGTGGATTACATATCCAAATGGGTCGAAGCAGTCGCTCTAGCTGATAATGAAGGTAAGAGTGTTGTGGCGTTCTTAAAGAGAAATATCTTCTCTCGTTTTAGGGTACCCCGTACCATTATAAGCGATGGAGGATCACATTACTGCAACAAGCTATTCAGAGCCGTATTAGCAAAGTATGGGGTTAAGCAACATAAGGTAGCTACACCGTACCACCCACAAACTAGTTGGCAGGTAGAGGTTTCAAATCGGGGAATCAAGCTGATCCTTGCTAAGACTATGAATGCCAACAGGAAAGATTGGTCCAGGAAGCTGGATGATGCCTTATGGGCATATAGGATCGCATTTAAGACACCAATTGGCATATCACCATACCAACTAGTTTATGGAAAGGCTTGTCACTTGTAAATTGAGCAAGAACATAAAGCAAAGTGGGCATTGAAATAACTTAACCTGAACTGGGATGATGCTATAAATATGAGATTGGGACAGCTGAACGAGATGGATAAATTCCGTCTAAATACATATGAAAGAGTAGATCTTTACAAGAAAAGGATGAAAAAGTACCATGATCGGAGGATTATCCAACGAAACTTTTAGAAAGGCGATTTGGTACTCCTTTTCAACTCCAGACTAAAGCTGTTTCTAGGTAAGTTGAAGTCTAAATGGTCTGGTCCATTCAGAATCAGCCAAGTCTACTCATCTGGAGTAGTGGAGTTAGAAAACAATGATGGTAGTGTCTTTAAGGTGAATGGACAAAGAGTGAAGCTATATATCGGTCCAACCGACTCGATAAAATGTATAGCCACCATATATCTTGATGAAGTCTGAGTAATCGAGATAACTATGTTGTGTCGCGACAATAAATCAAGCGCTACATCGGAGGAAACCCATTATTTTACTAGGATTTTGTTTTTGGTACATGAAAATTCAAAAAGAAGAGTCGAGCCACGACCAAAACTGAGGCGCTTGGTGGGAGGCAACCCATTCTTCTAATCATTTTTGTTGTTTTTGATTAAGTGTGGGTGCATGAAGTACAAAGGAGGAGATTAGTCCCAATTTTGATTTGGAAGTGAGCCATGTCAATGGTGGTAAGTTTAGGAGTGATGGAACAATACAGGTAAGTGGGAGTGGTCAAATGTGTAAGGCTCAAGTATGATTTGCATTATAGTCGCGCCTTAAATTATGTAGATTCGACCCAAAAAGTTTCGTGGTGCGACTTTATTTTGTGATTTTCAATGAGGTCTGTGGTGGTAGCGTAGGGATCGGGCCTTTTCGATCAAGAGTGCGCCGTATTTCCAATCGCCTATGCTCACTGCCACACTTAGGCGATAGGTTAGGGGCCGCCTATGTCAACATAGGCGATAGGTTAGGCGCTGCCTATGCCATTGCCTATGCTCACTGCCTCACATAGGCGATAGGTTAGGCGCTGCCTATGGTAACATAGGCGATAGGTTAGGCGCCGCCTATGTCAACATAGGCGATAGGTTAGGCGCCGCCAACTTATGCTTAGGCGATTCCATGGGCGCCGCCTATCAACGTAAGTTTTGGCTAATAACCCGTTTTTGAATGGATCAACCCGACCCATGTCTCATCTTTTAAATATATCCTCTACCCTTAAACCCCACTTAATTTTTCTTAAACCTAAGCACCACCCAAATAACCTTTCCCTCTCCAAGCCCTTCTCTTTTCTCATCTAATCTTGCAGGCTCACCTCACGATTCGTCACGAATTTATCACCAAGTAAGTTATTATTTCATGTTCCGTAGTTGTTTCATTGCTATGCTTATAATGGTTAATTGGATTTTGTAGTAGTGCTTGGT
>NW_025871375.1:0-869 GCF_002878395.1 Capsicum annuum
ATCTAGTGGCACCTGCAAATGAAAAAGTGTTAGTGCCTGTTGACCCCGTTAGAGAAAAAAGCTGCTAAGGAACCTCTGGTGCGACTTGTAGGGGATTGAATTTCACTTTCATCAATTGCTGAATCAGTTAACTCACTGGAAGCATGAGAATTTGATTCCGACTCAGCACATGCTGGTTCTGAAGGGGAACATTCTGTTTCCGCTTCCGTTGATGGATCAGTGATTCAGAATCTATTACATGATCAAGAAAATGAAGTTACAGAACATTCAAGAGAACCAAATAATGCATTGTTGCTCGCCCCTTCCCATCATAGATCATCAGAAATGCAGCAGATACAACAATCTGCACATGTTTGCACATTGACTTTGTAAGTTTTCTCAATCCATTTTGCTTCTAGCCTCTTTATATATTTCCAGCTCTCTCGCCAAATTACTTGAGAGCCTTCTTATCAGTATCTACATCTTAAGTGTACCAAATTCTGAAAACCCCCATCATATGGATTTTTAAAAAAGAATAGTACTGAAGGATCAACTATCGATATAAGGTACTACGACATGATGTCTTGTAACAGCTGCTACCTCCTCTACATTGTTTTTAAATTCTTTTGCGGGAATTAAAACATAAATGAACCATATATTTCATAGAGAAAAGCATGAAGCTCTGATGCCCTTCGTCAAAAAAGTTTCAAAATGAGAACCTTGTAAATAAAACATGAAATAGTAATAGCTGAATGAACAGGCAATTGACTAGGAGAAAATTACCTTCTGTAATTTCAGATTCATCAATTTCGTCTTCTTCTTCTTTTTGAGCCACCGTGATGATCTCCAAGCTGTCCACTTTCTGTTGATGGCTTTGAGCATTTTTGCCA
>NW_025871375.1:969-1719 GCF_002878395.1 Capsicum annuum
AATAATACATTGTTGCCCGCCCCTTCCCATCATAGATCATCAGAAATTTAGCAGATACAACAATCTGCACCATGTTTGCACATTGACTTTGTAAGTTTTCTCAATCCATTTTGCTTCTAGCCTCTTTATATATTTCCAGCTCTCTCGCCAAATGACTTGAGAGCCTTCTTATCAGTATCTACATCTTAAGTGTACCAAATTCTGAAAACCCCCATCATATGGATTTTTAAAAAGAATAGTAGTGAAGGATCAACTATCGTTATAAGGTACTACGACATGATGTCTTGTAACAGCTGCTACCTCTTCTACATTGTTTTTAAATTCTTTCACGGGAATTAAAACATAAATGAACCATATATTTCATAGAGACAAGCATGAAGCTCTGATGCCCTTCATCATAAAAGTTTCAAAATGAGAACCTTGTAAATAAAACATGAAATAGTAATAGCTGAATGAACAGGCAATTGACTTGGAGAAAATTACCTTCTGTAATTTCAGATTCATCAATTTCGTTTTCTTCTTCTTTTTGAGCCACCGTGATGCTCTCCAAGCTGTCCACTTTCTGTTGATGGCTTTGAGCATTTTTGCCAGTAATTTCTTGTTCCTTCTTCTCGATGTGGAACTTATTCAACTTTTCCTCAAACTCCTCAATGCATGATTTGAGTTCAGGTTTAGCAAACTTCTTCCCCAAATTGAAGACGTTCAAACAGGCAAATAAAGCTTTAACACTGTGAAATGAATTCCCAATAA
>NW_025871377.1:0-248 GCF_002878395.1 Capsicum annuum
CTCTTGTTTCCTTAGTGTTGTAGTAAAACTCCAACTCTTTTAAATCATCACATGTTTATTTATCAGAATCTTTCTCCTCCCACTCATAGGACTCTTCAAGATATACTCAGAAGTGAAACTCCTTCTTCACGTACGACTCCTTTTTCAACTCAAATTACTTTCCTTTATCATTAAGTGTTTGAATCAAATTCAACTTGTTATATTCCCCACATGATCAGTAGCTTGAGTATATCAGAATTAGGCTTGCT
>NW_025871377.1:348-1574 GCF_002878395.1 Capsicum annuum
CCAACTCTTGTTTCCTTAGTGTTGTAGTAAAACTCCAACTCTTTTAAATCATCACATGTTTATTTATCAGAATCTTTCTCCTCCCACACATAGGACTCTTCAAGATATACTCAGAAGTGAAACTCATTCTTCACGTAGGACTCCTTTTTCAACTCAAATTGCTTTCCCTTATCATTAAGTGTTTGAATCAAATTCAAATTGTTATATTCCCCACATGATCAGTAGCTTGAGTATATCAAAATTAGGCTTGCTTATTCGTTCTTGTCTTTAAGCAATCTTGTCTGCATCTATCAGTGAAAATGGAAATCTGTTTTCCTATGCATGGACCAACTCAAGTAACATATTTCATTCATGTGTCAGTTTGTCAATTATCAAAACTACATAGTACCCAACATATATATATATATAGATCTTAGTCAAAATTATTGAATTCGGATTAGCCGAGAGCTTACATTCTAAATCCAAGACTATGTCTACCGTCACCAAAATGGATATGCATTAATTCAAAGTCATTGCTCATCCACTTTAAACGTCAATTTGAGTTGTTATTTCACATTGTTTCATAATGTATGATTTTGTATTTTGTTAGTCATTGCATTGCTGAAATAATGTTTTGAATAGTTTATGTGTTGCCATTTAATAATATTTTCTTGAAAATTTGATTGTATTGTATCTGAAAATTTTATGGTGGGAGAGGCATAAATATGACTTAGCTTAAGAGGGTAATTATTTTCTAAGCAAAAAAGAAGATGTGGGCTCCACTCCCATTGCCTCTCTCACTCTTTTTTCTTTCCTCTCTCCAATGTCAGTCCTATTTTTGCTTTTTACACTTTTAATCTTTCTACTTATTTTGTGGATCACTTTTTGTTCATAAATTTCTCCTTTTACTCAATTGCATTATGTTCAATCATATATTTATTTTCTCTCGATTATTTTATCTTCAGTCGTACATTTTTCTTCTTCGTGTCATGTTAATACATATATATGTCTGATTATTAGCCAATTATTTATGTTTGAATTTTTTATTTGCCAAATTAAAATTTATCATATTAATAAAATTTAATAGACTCCTCTACTTTAACGAAATACAGGTAAAATCTATATACGTTCAAATCTCTTCACACTTTACTTGTGAAATTAACTGAATTGATGGTGTTGTTGTAATAAAATATAATAAGTTGAATTTTGACTTTTTCTCAATATGAAGTCATTAATTTATTTTTTGG
>NW_025871378.1:0-1916 GCF_002878395.1 Capsicum annuum
TTTTTCCTTTATACCTTGTGTTGTACGGGTGAGAGGCCAGCTTAACCACAACCAACCACCTTATTCTCTCTCTCTTTGAAATAGAAACAAATATGTTAGGATTTAGAGCTTTTAAAAATATTGATATATTCATAACTAACTCAAATGTCATGCACCTAAGTAATTTCCTTCCTGAAATGGACTTAGGAAAACCCTCTTGTTTCATCCCGGCTTTGGTGAATTAATTTTTTTTATTTATTTAACGCCAACATCTTAAAATTGTTACTTGAAACTTGAAAAAAAATATTTGATTGCACCCGCCAAGGGTTGCCTACGTATTATGTTTTACATGAATCAGATCATCACGTAGTTCATGGATATAGTAAACATATGTATATATTCAAAAATAAAGAGAATAAAATCTTGAAACAAATGCAAAATTTTTCATACATTTCCAACTGTTCTTAAAACAAAGCTTTAATGAAAGGAAACTAAAATTACCTAAAACTAGAACAGACTCGAAATAATACTAAAAACCTATAAAGAAACTAACTCTAAGAAAATAAGGTCTTTAATAATTATCATCAAGATGCCTTCCAAAGATGTCTTGCAACTTAATTCTCTCTCAGACTTGAGTAGATCCTGGATAATGCTTTTGGCAGATGTGGAGCGAGAGCACGTGCCTGACGGCCCAAATTTTCATCACCTCGGTGAAGATACTTAGCATAAAAATTATCAAGGTTTCACTGAGCTGAAGTACTTCTCCCCTAGCCTCGATCATACTCTTATGGCAGTTTTGCACCCAATGCTGCGTAGTGCGGACGGTATGCGTTAGGTCTCCTTCTTGTTCATGAAGGTCATCGATCTGATAGTGAAGCGCCTGCCGTTTGGTCATCCACTGGTTTTTCTCAACTTCAACTTCCTTCTGAAAAGTCGTGAAGCGTCTCGCTATTTCCCTTTCCTGTTCCATGGAAGCTTTTAGCTGAGCTTGAAGCTTCGACTGTGTACTTGTCAGCAAGGCCTTCTCTTTCTCAAAATCACTTGATTGCTGCTCCATAGCACCGGTGGCAATATCTAGGTCTTCTTGTAGGGCATGCATGGCAACACGGTTATCTCTCTCTCAATCTCCTTACGAGCCGACCTAATTCTGGCCTCAAATCTCGCCTCATGGTGAACCAATTCTTCTCTAGCCCTTTCCCAATCATTATTTAAGACGTGCAGAGTAGACTGATAGTTCTCTTCTACCTCTCGTCGAGCCTGCTTAATTCTGACTTTGATCTTCACTTCTCGATCCACTGGCTCTCTGGCTGACCTTTCTGGCATAGCTTTAGGAGGAGGCTGGTCCTGAAACCATGGCAGATACCAATAGTCTACCTCGCCCTTGTTGCGGTATTCCACCATGTGATCGAAACCTGAATGTACACATCCTCTCCAAATCTTAAGTATCTCAGTCTTCCTTAGAGGGATGTCGGGGAGAAATTCGTACATAAACTCTTTCATATCCTCGACTGGCGATATATGCTAACGTCGACCGAATTGTCGCATGACTCTTAGTGGAACGTAGGGATGAACCCCTCGGAGACCCATTAAGACGATGAAGGGTCGGAAAGTAGACATATATATCACCTCTTTTGAAGGGAACCAATGATAATTCCACACTATCTTGTCAGCAGTCAACCCCTCCAAGTACTCCTTCCAAGCTCCTATTCCTTCGGAAAAGTTTTGGTCCTCCATTCTCTTCTCATGCCCATTGATATAATCATTCCATTCGACTCAAAAATCCACAACAAATGGATGATAACGAACATGCTCGAGCATCCATAACTGCAATAGAATGTTACATCCTTCAAAATAGTCCGCCCCATTTTTGCACATCGTCAGGGCCCAATAAATGTCTGCCAAAATCATGGGCACGAGGGTGACCTTAGGATTCTTCT
>NW_025871379.1:0-585 GCF_002878395.1 Capsicum annuum
TTGTGACTAAAGTATTTAGTCATGAAAATTTTCGTATTTAGCTACAAAGTATTTTGTAGCAATATACTTTGTAGCAATATATGAATTATTTTGTACTTTGAAAATCATGACAGGTTGAATTAGTCCAAATTGCTCCTCGGTTCTATATTAAAAATGGAATTCCACTATTTTGTTTCAACCATTAGCCGGGTAAATTGGCTGTCAACTTTGTTACTCTTCTATCTGGATAGTCACAGTCAATATATTACGCAAAATAAAATAATTGCTGTGTGATTTTCATTTTTAACAGCTTGCTCTTGGTTTGCTGACATGTGCAAACTCTAAGGGGTTGTTTGGTGTGAGGTACTAATACAATTAGTTTCGGAATAAAATAATAGTTCCTAGATAAAAAGTTTGATGCTTTGTTTGGTTGTTTAATTTGAAATAACTTATCTCGATACTAATAAATAGTATTGGGATAAGTTATCCCATATATTTGATGGTATAACAATTCTACCCTAAGTTATTCTTGGAATAAAGCCATATTCATCCATCCATCCATATATATATATATATATATATGGATGGATGGATGGATGGATGGAT
>NW_025871380.1:0-1628 GCF_002878395.1 Capsicum annuum
TAATCTGAAATACAACATGAATGAGCCTACTAAGCTGACCTTAATGCTAATAAAATAGGTGTGAAGAGTGCCTACTCTAAGAACCTTTACCTCTAAACTGTGGCCACTCTGTCATCCACTAAAACTACCTTAGTAATATGGTCTATAATAGTTTCCCCTTTGAGGATCGTGATATCACAACCATAGTTTGGGCATAGTAAAAAAACTCAGCAAAAGACCTTCCATCTACAACCAAACTCTGAGTAGCCATACAAAGAGGAAGTCTTATCCCTCTAACAAAGCACCTAAACCACTCATACTCGATTGGTTAAATAGTAGTAGATTATTTGTCTAACTTGTAGAATCATGCCTCATACTCTAGAATGATCAGAGAACTGTGATCCAATTTTGAGAATTAATCTACCAGATGCTCTTGAAACCTGTGAGGCATATACTTGTACAAGAAATCTCAGAGAACTAGATCTATGTCAATGGACGAGATCCAATTAGACTAGCAAGATAACCCCTTCACTAATGTCTAGATGCGAAGTCTAACTTAAAGGTAGTGTAGTCAAACCCAGGAGTCTTACATAGGCTAAAATTATGAAACCTATCATCACAAACATTCAAGAACTCAAACTCACCATCACCTAGGTCCCCTACAAATCTAGGTGAAGCAAAATCTCAGAAATTTTCCCAATATATTTTATCCTCAACAGACATAGCTAGATGGGTGGCTACCTACTGAGAAACTACCAATGTTGGAGTGACCTCGACTCTACAAGCTGTATCTATATGTTGCACCTATGCATCTTTACCAGTCTAATCTACAGATTGGGTACCATTATACGGTGCACCACCAACTAATCCTAATAACTGAACCAAGGCATCTCTGAGCATTAAATAAAAAATTACCTCAGTGGAGCCTGGACTACCCCTAGCACCAATGCTAGGGGTCGAGAAACCTCTAGTGCTAGAGCAATAATACAATCTGAGGAAGTCTCCCTTTCTAGATTCCTCTCTAGGGATACAACTCTCACCTAACCTCGACCCCTAGGTCGACCACGACCTTTAGCAAAAGCCTTGGTCATGGACTTGGTTATTAGTCGCCAATCATCATAGCTATCATCCTGACTATCTAGGAAAGAGTGATAGAATATAAATTTGAGAACCTAACTCAGACTTAACACATGAATTAAATGAAGAAAGTAAAGTTCTCAAAAGTATGTCCTATAGAATCTCGAAGCTAATAAGTGAACGTCATCATTTCAATCTGCGAGATGCTACTAGACACTTGCTCTTGTATAAAAATACCAGTGAACCTAGGCTCTAATACTAATTTTTCATGACCTAATTTCTCAGGTCATGATAGCACCTACTTTAACCCACATATAGGTAAAACAAATGGTAAACCAAAATAACATGTAATGGTATAGTCGCTGGAAGGTATAGTGAATATTAGAATTAAGCATACAGATAGATTGCAAGTAATAAAATATTGGTACGATAGCATATATATTGATAAGAGTGAAAATAGCAAAAGAGTATCCCAAGACCTAGTAAGGTCGGAGCAAGTGTGACTAATCAAAATAATAAGAGTACTAATAATATTAATATATATATATATATATATATATATATATATATAT
>NW_025871381.1:0-1568 GCF_002878395.1 Capsicum annuum
GATATTAATTCGGTGATGAAAGAATTATTATATCATAATAAATTACAAATTATTCCACTAAAAATTCTATAATTGCACTCCTCGATTCAAAATCTGTCATTTCAACTCATTTAACTCCCCATGTTAAAATTACCGACACCAATCAATTAAATTAAATTCTCTGAAAAAATTTAATTCATTGATTAATTTAATCCTTTATTTATAATGCTTAACTTATTTCACATGACGGATACAAAATCCACCTGCAGGGTTTTCACGTGAAAACTTATAATCAACCATAAAGGGATGTCATATATCTCAAGTCTGAGACATGGTTCTATCAACTAATTAATATTTCACTAAGTTATTCGTCATCATCCAACCTATCAGGAATATGTTGACTCACAAAAGAGTCTCATCTTTTAATAGATTAAAACGATAAAACAAACCACATAGATCATAATAATTATATCAAGATTAAGAGTATAAGTACATGTAATGGTCTAGAGAAATCGTTTATTAATATTCAGAACATGAACGAATATCTCTAATTGGTTCATTCAATGCATACGAAATGTACTAGCACAAGAAGTCGAAATATTACCACTCCCATAATTAAGATCAAATAATATTTAATCTTATGCTACAATCATCAAGACATTTGTCCTACCTCATCTTTGATTGTGAACGTTAATTTATTACTTATAAGAACCGATAATTTTAATCTTCCGTGCATGAGTTAGAATACTCCATACATAAAATTATCTACTATATAAGCAAAGGACACATATGTTAACACAATGATCTATTCAAACATAGATTTTATTAATATAATAAATAGTCTTTACATGGGATGAAAATATAATACTATAACACAAATTACATGATTAATAGTATATCCTAACAATCTCCCACTTAGACTCATAACCATTAATGCACAATTTTAACACTTATTTCTTCCACATGCTTATCAAAAACCTTCTGGGTTAATCCCTTTGTAAATGGGTCCACCAAATAGTTCTTCGACTCAATCTTCAAAACTTCCACATCACCCCTTTGAGTTATATTCCAAATCAAGTTATTTTCTGCAACACCCCGTATTCAAGTACATGTATTGGCGTATTCAAGTACGTGTATTGGTCTTATTTATATGGAATTAATTTTTTTATTTTATTTATACCGGAATTTCCCCATCGATGGTTCCATGCGAAGGTTATTGAATAAGCTTTCCAACAATATAAAGATTTCCAAAAATGGATAGGTTTCGGATATAATCGAGCACGTTCGAAACTATAAAATAGTGGCCGGGATATTTGGGAATAGTAAATGTGCAGGAAAATTTCCTGCACACAAACTATTGAGGCCAGCCAATTTTTTGGGTCAACTTCGAATGATCATAACTCCCTTAATATAATGAACTGGGAGAGCTTCGACCTATGAAAATAAATATCATTGAGTCTTCTTTCCAATGCAATTGGTTTCATCCAAATCCAACATCTGAGTAAGGAGTTATACTCGTTTTACTTCAGCCTCTCAAAATAGATTTTTAGGGTCAACTTCAAACGATCATAACTCCTTGTACAGGACGA
>NW_025871381.1:1668-2230 GCF_002878395.1 Capsicum annuum
ATGTGATGATGTGAATGTTAATGATGGACTTGAACTTGTTTCGGTTGAATAACTACGCTAACATTCGAGGAAGAATGTCCTAAAGGGGGGAAGGATGTAACACCCCGTATTCAAGTACATGTATTGGCGTATTCAAGTACGTGTATTGGTCTTATTTATATGGAATTAATTTTTTATTTTATTTATACCGGAATTTGCCCGTCGATGGTTCCATACGAAGGTTATTGAATAACCTTTCCAACGATATAAATATTTCCAAAAATGGATAAGTTTCGGATATAATCAACCACGTTCAAAACTATAAAATGGTGACCGGGATGTTGTGAACAGTAAATGTGCAGGAAAATTTCCTGCACACAAACTACTGAGGCCTGCCAGTTTTTTGGGTCAATTTTGAACGATCATAACTCCCTCAATATAATGAAATGGGAGAGGCACCACCTATCAAAAGAAATATCTTTGAGTCTTCTTTCCAATGAAATTAGTTTCATCCAAATCCAACATCTGAGTAAGGAGTTATACTCGTTTTACTTCAGCCTCTCAAAATAGATTTTTAGGGTCA
>NW_025871382.1:0-3362 GCF_002878395.1 Capsicum annuum
TTGCTTCTTCCCAACTCTTTATTATCTTTGAACTAAATGGTTCGGATAATTTATTAAAATATAATTTTCTTATTTCTTTACTTTTTTCTATATTATATTCTCCTTTATAATAATATTCTTTAAATGCGCGAGTATATTCATCTATATAACACATATTACATATTGCTAATTTTAACATTAAATTCCTATTTATATCTTTTTCTTCATCTTGTTCTTCTTCTATTGTTGTCATACTACCAAATTCATCTTTTATAGTTGTTTCATATTTTTTTAATAATTCTATAGGTGTTAGTTTAGTTGGTGTTGATGATGTTCCTTCTATAGGTTTATTAGTTCTTAATACCTTCTTGTTATTTTCAGTTAAATTTGAAAACTATAATTTCACTGTTCCTATTAGTGTTCTTTCTATATATTCTGGTGCATCTGTTGTGTTTATATTATTATCTAATAATTTTTTTGTCATATATCCTATCCATAATTGTATTGTTTTTCTATATCTATTACACAGTCTAAGTCTAAAAAATTATAATTTTTATTAACTATTTGTTTTGGTGTCCATTTGTCATATTCATTCTTTAGATTATATCTTTTAAACTTATTCTTATAATATGTAGGTTTTCTTATTTCTGATGTTCTAGGTATTATATTTTCTTCTTCTTTTTTATCAAGAGTATTTATTTCTGTGTTGATATTTTCTAAGTTTTCTTCATTAATTACTTCTTGTTTTTCATTGATTTCTAAATTTTTTGTATTTGTTAATATTTCTGTATATGTTTCACTATCTTCTGAATCATAATTATCTGTCTTTTCAACATCTATATTATTTATTTCTAATTCCTTGTTTTTTATTTCTTTATCGTTTCTTTCTAATTTTTTTTTTAAATTGATTTATCTCGTTTAGTAATTTTTTTTCTATATCTTTTTCTTCCTTTTCTTTTTGTCTTTGTTCATACGAATTTTTTAACATATGTAGTTCTTTTTCTAATTCAGCAATCCTACTATTTTTAGTTTCTTCTATTTTTCGTATTTCTTCTGTAGTTTGTTGTTTTATTTTTTCTATTTCCTTTTTTCTATCTATTTCTTCATTTTCTCTTTCTGTTCTTACCATAGCTGTTAATTTATCTTCTAATTTTAATTTTTTTTCTAACATTAGATATAAATATTCAACTATTTTCTTATATCTTCTTCCTAGATTAGAAAATATTATTTTTATTTTTAATACTTCGTGATTTTCATATATTTTTCATCTATTATAAATTCTTCTTTGTTCATTTTATTGTGAATAGTTCATGTTGATATATATATTCTAAACTATCTATTTGTGATTCTAATTTTGATATTTCATCTTTTTGTATATTTATTGAGTTTTCACTAACTCCGGCAAATATATTATAATGTAGTCTTTCTATTCTTATTTTTAATTCATTACGTTTTTCAGAAATAATTTGTTTTAGTTCTTTGTATTTTTGTACTTTAATCATTTAAACCATATTTATAATATTTTGGTGGATATCTAAATCTGATTTTATCATAATTAGGTGGTATGTGTCTCATTCTTCTAGATTTTATATGGATTATTAATTTTTCTTCAATACTAGATATTAAGGTAATTAGGTAGGCTAATCTTTGTGGGTTTTTTTTTGTTTTATTTAGACTTATATATTCTGAATAATTACTAATTAAAGATTCTTTAATTTTTCTAAAAGCTTCTCCATTTTTAAATGGTCTTCTCATAACTAATTCAATCCAATCTAAATTCAAACATATTTCGAACATATATACTACATATATACTACTGTTTTATTTTTTAAATAACTGGGCTCTGATACCATTAGTAGGGGGGTGCAGATCTATGCGGATAACTAGCTTGATAAATAGATCTATTATAATGATCTATTAGTAGGGGGTGCAGATCTATATATATAATGAATCTATTTTTCTTTGTGCGTGGATATTTCTTAAATTTTGTTTCAATATCTTTTAATGATTTATTTTTTTCGTAAGATATATTCATTAATTTGTGTAGTTTATTATTTTATCCTGTAGTAGTTGCAGAGTTACAGATTTTTATATAATAATTTATCCTAATTGTACTGTAATGTATATCTAATCCTAGATTTTCAATGTTATTTATTATCTTGTGTTGTTCTTCTCGTAGCGAGTTTTTTAAATTATATAAACTATCACATGTACTTTTTTCTAAATTTTCTAAGGTTTCTTCTATCCATATTAATTTTTCTTTTAGATTCTCCATTATTTTTCTAATTCGCTTTCTATAATTAATTTCTTTATTTAGATTATCTTGATTTTCTCTAGTTTTTCTAATATATTCTAACATCTCTTAATCTAAATAATATCCTTCTGGGTGATTGTCCAGGTATAACTGTGCTATCCAATTTATAGTTTTAATTTCATAGTCTAATACTTTTTCTAATATTATTTTTTTAATATCTATAATTTCTATATCTCTAAGTATATATAAGATTAAGACTTTAAGATTATCTATCATTTAAAATTGACTAAATATTTTATTGTAATATTTTGTAGTTGTTTGTTTTATCCTTAGTAGTTCTTGCATATTTTATTAAGAAATTCTATATATTTTATATCTTTAGTTTCCATGTATTTGTCTAAATTTACTTTCATCTGTTTTTCTATTAACTGTATGTTTCTCATATCTTTTTCCAAAAAATCTATGTAATTTATCATGATAAGTATTTGTAAGAGTACTTAGGTAGGTATGGTATGTAATTTATTCTAGTCATATAATATTTACCAAATGCTTTTTCTAATATGATTTTTCTTATATCTACTACTTTTATATCCTTAAGTGCATACAAAATAAGTATTTTAAATTTATCTACCATCACATCAGATAAATAATTATTCATTTTCATAAAATTGCTATTTTCAAAATATTCACTTCAATCATGTACATAACAAAATATCTTAGATTACTATATACTAGATTATTCTTAAATAACATGTTTTTGGTCACTATTGGCATGGTAATTTGGATACATTTTCCTTAAATAGGGCCTCTACTCTTGTTACTCCCCACCACGGCTTCTTGCCTCATTGGTTTCACCTTTAGGATGACATAGTTCTTAGGGATTTTTCTCCATTTCCACTTTGCTAATAAACTTTTTAACATATTATTCTTCGAATAATTCTACCATAAAGTAACTAAAATGAATTTATTTTATCATACCATGATTGTTGGAAATTATGAATTTAGCTATTCATAATCATAAATAAATATACCTGTTCAGGTAGGTTTGATATTTCTGAGGTTTGTTCCTCCATAGCTTTTTCCATTGAAATAAATCTGTTTTTTAATAACTAAGCAAAATATTTGTTGC
>NW_025871383.1:0-1262 GCF_002878395.1 Capsicum annuum
TTGATGTTGAATTGGAGTTGTGAGATATTATAAAACTATGCTCAACTTTGTTGACTACCTGTAATGTATATACACACTTTAGTTAGTCATGCTTTAGGTAGAGGGTCTATGGAAAACAACCTCTCTATCTCTAAGTAGGGGTAACGTATGTATATGGGATTACACTGGGAATATTGTTGTTCTAAGCCGAGTGACTGTGTAAGCAACCTCTCTATTTCTATCTTTTTCTCATCTGATACTGAATGCCATGTTGAAGGTTTGGCAGGACTATCATATACTCGTATGTAGCTTTCTTGTGGTAGATTTTCAGCATCTTGATTTGTGTGAATCATTTCTAGGTGAAAGGTTATAAAAATGAAATGTCCATCTGCCTGGAAGATGAAGATGAAAGAATTTCAAATTTTGCCAACCTTTTCTTTCATGAGTTGTCAAAGAAAGATAGCATATCTACCAAACTTTTCTTTCATCAGTTGGTAATAAAGAAGTCAATCTATCTTATCTCTTTCTAGTCTTTCTACAATTGAGCTTCTTTCGTCTGCTGTTGCGTGTTTTCTAGTGTACAGACACATCAAATAATACTGGTTTTTTCTCTTTGAACTTCATGTTTACAGGGAGCAATCCAATTTATAACCTACTTCTAGATATTCTTGGAAAGTTATCTAGCCATGAATTTGACTTGCTTCTTTAGGCTCTTTTGTAGAGAATTGATTGGAATGTTTGTATTTTTAGGACAAGCAAATGGAAGCTCTTGTCGAGAAGCTTTGCAAAAGATTTTGTGGAGTTACTAGTATGGAATTTGAAAATTGTTTTGATTTATTTCCGTGAAGAATTTTTGTAATATGATCAACTATTTAGAAGAAGCTAAGAGAGAAAATATATTGGGTACTTTTAGTTTGCAACGATATCAGTTCCCTAAGTTTACACTATGCTAAGCTTAAGAAGTTATTCAGCCCTTGGGTTTGGTCTGTTTACATATACTTTCTTGAAACTAAATGTGAAAATATATATGCCTCTTTATTTTCGCCCCTAAACTTGACATTGAGGTTTACCACAACTTTCTGTGAGGTTTCACAGTTTTGTGGATAAATCACGATACCAGCGTGCTCCACTTGCTATTGCTAGCCAAGTCGTGCAGTTTACTGTCAGATTTTATAGTTCTTTCTCTAGTTAATCCTGCGTGATCTACATTTCAAAGATGTGGTGGTTGTCAACTTTGAGTTGTGGTTCTGCGTGTTTCAAAGGTTCTGATATACTTATTTGAG
>NW_025871384.1:0-685 GCF_002878395.1 Capsicum annuum
AATTGCTTCAATTAAGAAGGTGCCATGATTTTGACTTGCTTCTTTGGGCTCTTCTGTAGAGAATTGATTGGAATGTTTGTATTTTTAGGACAAGCAAATGGAAGCTCTTGTCGAGAAGCTTTGCAAAAGATTTTGTGGAGTTACTGGTATGGAATTTGAAAATTGTTTTGATTTATTTCCATGAAGAATTTGTGTAATATGATCAACTATTATAAGAAGCTATAGAGAAAATATATTGGGTACTTTTAGTTTGCAACGAGATCTGTTCCCTAAGTTTACACTATGCTAAGCTCTAGAAGTTATTCTGCCTTTGGGTTTGGTCTGTTTACATATACTTTCTTGAAACTAAATGTGAAAATATGTATGTCTCTTTATTTTTGCCCCTAAACTTGACATTGAGGTTTACCACAAATTTCTGTGAGGTTTCACGGTTTTGTGGATAAATCACGATACCAGCTTGCTCCACTTGCTATTGCTAGCCAAGACATGCAGTTTACTGTCAGATTTTATAGTTCTTTCTCTAGTTAATCCTGCGTGATTTACATTTCAGAGATGTGGTGGTTGTCAACTTTGAGTTGTGGTTCTGCACGTTTCAAAGGTTCTGAGATACTTATTTGATATTGCTTTAGAAGTTGCCAATCTTTCAGTACTATTTGGTACCACGGCTTTGTGGATGCTTCATCTG
>NW_025871384.1:785-2439 GCF_002878395.1 Capsicum annuum
GATTTACATTTAAGAGATGTGGTGGTTGTCAACTTTGAGTTGTGGTTCTGCACGTTTCAAAGGTTCTGATATACTTATTTGAGATTGTTTTAGAAGTTTCCGGTCTTTCAGTACTATTTGGTACCACGACTTTGTGGATGCTTCATCTGATATTTGCTTTCATACTCAGCTTTCTATGCTATTATGGAAAGCGTGTTTACAGTATTTCTAGGAGTACCTTTGCAAAAATTTAGAAGAATAATTATAATTAAGAGACCTTTGAATGAATAGATTTTAGTGAGTTTCGGATTTGCTATTTAAATTATCACTAGAGAAACTTCTGCATGTTAACATGCTCTTTTATGCAGATATTAGGCTATACGAGTACATATCCTATTGCCTATCTCAGCTATCATACACTGATAAGAGCATGAGAAAGCTGATAGAGTTGTTTAAAATGTATGAACGAACGTGCCTTATCTGAAGACGCTGTGATGGAGAATTTTCAAACTATTATCGACAAGGTAAAATTTGTTGCGGCATCACAAGGCTTTAGGCTTAGACTAGTTTTTGGAAGTTACTGGGAATTCATTTCACAGTGTTAAAGCTTTATTTGCCTGTTTGATTGTCTTCAATTTGGGGAAGAAGCTTGCTAAACCTGAACTCAAATCATGCATTGAGGAGTTTGAGGAAAAGTTGAATAAGTTCCACATCGAGAGGAAGGAACAAGAACTTACTGCCAAAAATGCTCAAAGCCATTAACAGAAAGTGGACAGCATGGAGAGCATCACGGTGGCTCAAAAAGAAGAAGAAGACGAAATTGATGAATCTGAAATTACAGAAGGTAATTTTCCCAAAGTCAATTGCCTGTTCATTCAGCTATTACTATTTCATGTTTTATTTACAAGGTTCTCTTTTTGAAACTTTTATGACGGAGGGCATCAGAGCTTCATGCTTGTTTCTATGAGTTATATGGTTCATCTATGTTTTAATTACCGCAAAAGAATTTAAAAACAATGTAGAGGAGGTAGTAGCTGTTACAAGACATCATGTCGTAGTACCTTTTATCGACAGTTGATCCTTCACTACTATTCTTTTTAAAAATCCATATGATGGGGGTTTTCAGAATTTGTTACACTTAAGATGTAGATACTGATAAGAAGGCTCTCAAGTCATTTGGCGAGAGAGCTGGAAATATATAAAGAGGCTAGAAGCAAAATGGATTGAGAAAACTTACAAAGTCAATATGCAAACATGGTGCAGATTGTTGTATCTGCTGCATTTTTGATGATCTATGATGGGAAGGGGCGGGCAACAATGCATTATTTGGTTCTCTTGAATGTTCTGTAACTTCAGTTTCTTGATCATGTAATAGATTCTGAAGTCACTGATCCATCAACGGAAGCAGAAACAGAATGTTCCCCTTCAGAACCAGCATGTGCTGAGTCGGAATCAAATTCTCATGCATCCAGTGAGTTAACTGATTCAGCAATTGATGAAAGTGAAATTCAATCCCCTACAAGTCGCACCAGAGGTTCCTTAGCAACTTTTTTCTTTAACGGGGTCAACAGGCACTAACACTTTTTCATTTGCAGCTGCCACTAGATCCAAAGCTAAGAACAGCAGTAAAAGCGATCAAAACCTTGGCACTTCCAATTCCATTCAAAGTCCAAAT
>NW_025871385.1:0-1745 GCF_002878395.1 Capsicum annuum
ATCAGATCTTTTAATTTTGGGTGCAGCAAATTAATAAAATTTTATGACATTTTTTCCCTAGCACATTCCGTGCATTACGCGGGTACGTACACTAGTATTTCTATTATATAGAAGAGGTGGTTTCGACCACCTCTCATGCAATTACCAAAAAATTCCTCCACTCCCACTTAATTACATATCATGCCCTACTATAAAATAATTTCATTGTTTTATCATAATGGTTTAAATATTTAATATATTCTATTAATTTATATTAATTAACTATAACTACATATTGGAAGTAAAATTTATTTATTTATTTAATTGGCTATCAAGTTCAAAACTAATTTGTTACCATTATTCACAATAATTAATAACTTAAAATATTTAAAAGATATATAGAAATTTTATTGACTCTAATTATTTTAGCAATGCCACATAAATTGAGATAAAGAAAAAGTACTACAAATCATAATAACTAACAACTTAAAATATTTAAAAGATATATAAAAATTTTAGTTGATTCTCAAAATTTTATCGAAGCCATATAAATTGGGACACAAGGAGTAAATATATTATTTGATAATTACGTAAAAACTATTATAAATCACAATAATTAACAAGTTAAAAATACTTTTTTAAAAATAGATAAAAGTTCTATTCAACTCTCAAAATTTTATCGGTGCACCATAAATCATAACAAAATAAAAAATTATCTTAATTAATTGTAACTAAATATTTAAAGTAAAACAATTTTATTATTTTAATTGACTTTTATATAGAAAATTAATCTTTTTATTTATTTTAGTAAATTTAAATTTTAAAATTATTTTTTTCTTATATAGAAATACTAATATTTAAACTTAACTTTAAATTTTTAAAGTAATAAATTTAATTTAATAAAAAAAATTCAAATGAATATTTTCTTAGAACTTATGTTGGGTCGATATGTATCAAGTTAAAAAGAAATAAAGAAAAATATATAGTAAAATTTTATTATTATGAAAGATAAATATAATGAACTATCTAATAATGTTTAATAATATCATATTTTGCATATGCAAATATAGAATTTTGTATTTAATTAATATACTATTTCGGTGAATTATCGATGATTACTATTGGATATGATAAAATTATATTAATTTTTATAGTAATAACATAATCAATTCCTCTTAATTAATTATTATGAGTCATCTAGGTATTAAGAAAATAAATAATATTTAATGAAAAATAAAATAGATATAAAATGCAAAATTAACTCTTAATATTTTAAATTAAATTTTCGTCTTTTGAACGATGATTTTACTATGTCACCTCTTATTATAAGTCATTTATGTATTAGAAAAATAAGAATAACAAAATGATATGTCAACATAAAATATTTGATTGACTATCAAAATTATATTAGTGCCACATAAATTGGGACGGGACAGAAGAAGATATAAAGCAACATATATTATTTGAAAATGAAATAAAAAGTACTGTAAATAATAATAATTAACAAAAAAAATTTAAAAAATTGATTGATTTCTACTGCTTCAATCGTAATTTTAATGTATCACCCGCAATTAATTATTATAAGTCACTTATGTATTACAAAATTAATAATATTGAATCCATGATTTTACTATATACAAAATTTATATCTTTCCAAGATATAAGGTGTATGTATTTCTACTTATATAGAGAAATTAGAAAAAGAAACAACATATTAAGTAAAAAACGTAATTTAGAAGGAGGCCAAAAAAGGCTACTAAAAGTTA
>NW_025871386.1:0-784 GCF_002878395.1 Capsicum annuum
ACCAAATTAACATTTTCAAAACTACTTGTCATTCTTTTCCAAAATACAAATCAACCCATACAAAACGCTTCATCATTTCAAATCTCGAGGTCTAGCTCTTTTTCTCTCATTCTCACTCAACAATATAGTACATACAACAACTACTCAACAAATTTGCTCAGCCCTCCATAAAAGATCGCTTTTCTTCTCATTTCCGACCACATAGGTGTGATTTTGACATCATTCTTGCTTGTATCAGTTATTTTCTTTGTCTTTGTAGGCAACAGAGTTTGAGAAGAGCTCTATATTTGTTTTTTTCTAAAAAAATAAGGGATTTTGAGTTAATGATAAAAAATAAAACTTTTAGTTGTATTATCTTCGAGAATGGGTTTACATATTTGAGTTTTGATGCTAAAATCATAGAAAGAACTCGAGAAATCCCTAGTTTCTGTCACAGTATTTCGTTGACTATTATGGTATAGTTGGATGGTGTCTGTGGTGGTGGTGGTGGTGTTTTTGGTCGTCGTGGTGGCACCGTGGTGGCATTGGTTGGTGGTATTTGTGGTGGTGTCGGTATTCGTGGTGTTTGTTTGTTTATTGGCATTAGTTAGTGGTGTTTGTGGTGGTGGCTATTGGTCTGTCGGTATTCGTAGTATTTGTAATGTATTTTTTAAAATCTATGCATACATAAACTGTAATGTAATTTTTGTTTTTCTTTGTCTATAGGTAAAACATGTCTCCAAAAGAAAAGAAAGTGAAATTGGATCAACATCTGACCACTAAAAAAAAAGGCTACAGTACAGAG
>NW_025871386.1:884-1286 GCF_002878395.1 Capsicum annuum
AGAAAATGAAAGTGAGAAAGAGGAGGAATTGGAGAGTCAAAAAGAGAGAGAGGACCACATTATATAGCTTTCCTTGGGCTTTCATGGTAAAATTAATCACTAATTTTACTCATCCATTAATTTATATTGGATATAGTTATTATGATTTTTTTTCTTGCTTCCTGTTTACACTTTTTAGGCTTGGGCATTTGAAGCCATTCCTCCCCTCCGAAAGTAATTAATGGATTACCCGGATGAGGTTTCTCATCTAAGGATGTTTAGGTGGTTGGCTACAAAGAGCAACACCAATATTTAGGAGGCTGATCTCTTTAACTCTCCAGATGATGCAATACGTCTTCTTCAAGTAAAATAATTCTACTCAAAGATAAGAAAGATATTGAACAGATGTTATATCTGGTGCAT
>NW_025871387.1:0-2928 GCF_002878395.1 Capsicum annuum
ACCATATCCACCTTCCATAATTCAATACAACCAAACCATGCAAAATAGTCCATAACCCTATTTTCATCACCTTACAATAACAACCAATACATATAATCCTCTATCACACATATACATATGGAAAAGAAAAAAGGCAAACAATATTCATACCTTAGAATTCACCTCTTGATTATGCAATCCTGTTTGAACAAATAACAGGTGCCGTTCGAAGTTATCGAGATGACAAACGCAGTTATCGGATTACTTTGGAATTTCTACGGTTGAATCAAAAGTAATTTAAAGGTCAAATTTGGCTAGGGTTTATTATTTCTCAATGATTGATGATGAAAATGAGTTTTTGAACTCATATACATGTATATATACACATATTCCCGTCCATAATATAATAGGAAATGACCAAAATGCCTTTAAAATTTAAATAATGTCAAATCTGTCCTTTGATGGACTGTTTTGATAAGCTAAAGTAGATCGACCATAACTCTTTGCTCCGATATCAGATTTGGGTGAAATTGGTATCGTTGGAAGGATAATTCAAAGGTATTTCATTTCATATAAAGTAGGCCACGCAGTTCGTCGTGTACAAGGAGTTATGGTCGTTTGAAGTTGACCCTAAAAATCTATTTTGATAGGCTGAAGTTAAACGAGTATAACTACTTACCCAGATGTTGGATTTCGATGAAACCAATTGCATTGGAAAGAACACTCAAAGATATTTCTTTTCATAGGTCGCAGCTCTCCCAGTTCATTATATTAAGGGATTTATGATCATTCGAAGTTGACCCAAAAATTCGGCTGGCCTCAGTAGTTTGTGTGCAGAAAATTTTCCTGCACATTTACTATTCCCAAATATCCCGGCCACCGTTTTATAGTTTCGAACGTGCTCGATTATATCCGAAACTTATCCATTTTTGGAGATCTTTATATCTTTGGAAAACTTATTCAATAACCTTCTCATGGAACTATCGACGGGCAAATTTCGGTATAAATAAAATAAAAAAATTAATTCCATATAAATAAGACCAATACACGTACTTGAATACGCCAATACACATACTTGAATATGGAGTGTTACAGTATCTAAGTACATCCCTGTCCTAGATACTTATTCAAGTTTCTTATTTTATAAAGAATCAAGAACCATACTCTACTTATTCCCATATTCTATCGCCCTATTCCCTTTCTCGAGTTCACAAGGTTGACAATGGATGTATTCTAAGGGTCGTGAATCCTTAAAAGAGTTAAAACGAGAACAAACAAACAACCAATATTAATAATTAAAGAAAACAAACTTAATCCATAGCAATAATAATCATGTTCTTGGTTTCAACCCCGGAAAGGGATTTTTTAGCCACTCATAGCCATAATTAACATCTAATTAATTGTATGAATGATTAAAACTATAAAATAAAGATAAATTAAAGAAATAAAAAAACCTAAAAAGAAGATTTGGAAGCCTCCAAGTGATCTAGGGGTTCAAAGAACTCCCAAAACGTGTTTTAAGACGTTATATTTATAGTATATAAGTAATAACCCCACTTGGATTAGGTTTTCATGATTTTTTCCTTTAGTTTGTCACTTTTCTCCCTATTTTGATCATTGGAACGTCGCTCCACAGTGTCAAATGGCATTCGGGGCACAACAGGCCATTTAACTCCCAATTTTGGTCATTGGCGCTAAGCGATACAATCGCATAGAGACATTATTTTTGGAAAATTGTGAAAGTTCCTTCTTCCATGACACACTAAACTTCTAGGTCTCAAAAATTGGCAACTGTTCTTGTACCGTGATGCGCCACAATCACTGAACAACACTGTATTTTACCAAATAGGAATTTGAGCCTCTCCGGGATGCGCTAATTTCGCGCTATTACACTGGAATTCGACCAACGCCATTTTGTCGGTCAGTGCGATGTGGTGACTTTATAAACTTTAAATTCTACCTTCCAGCTTGTCTTTCTGAGCTTTGTTCCCATGAATTTTATTCCTTCTATAATGGCATATCATCAATGTATCCAATTACGTCCAATTCATCACTATTTGAGCCCTGAAAACACTAATCATATCCATTAGGTATGGAACATAAATAAAGATGAATTATACTCAAGAATTCACATCAAAATTTTCAAAACAAGTCCAAATCTGAGGGCATATTGGTACCTTGAACATATAAATATGCACACGATCAGTTATATTCAGGGGTGTAAGTAGCATGCCTCGGGCAAGTTTTGGATTTTTCAGACAAGGTTTGGATCGCATTTGGATTGGCAATACAGCAGCTCACTGCGATTAGGCTGCATTGTGGTGAGTATCACGGTGAAGGATGAAAAGGCAATTGTCATTTCCAGAGAGCCATCGCAATTGCATTGCATCATGGTGAATTTTACGATAGGGGCTCACCACACCGCGGTGATTCCTAAATCAGAAATTGTCAAAAACCAGTGAGTCACCACGATTCCACTGCTTTGAGGTGGGTATCTTGATGCCCCAATCACCGCATCACAATGAAGCCTTAATCAGCATTTCAGTTCTGAGTTTTAAATCCACGGGGCAACTTAGTCTTTTCCCCAGCTCCCAAATTGTGATAAACTAAAGATTTAACCTATTCTAAGCATGTTATATTGATTTTCACCAAATTTCTCTCAAGAAAAACCCTAGAGCTTCAATTTCAAACTTTTAGAAACCCAAATCTTCATCATTCTTTTCACTTAAGTTATATAGGGTTATGAATAAGGATACTTCTTCCATCCTTGTGCCCAAAATTTATTTTAAAGATGATTTCATGTGAATTCACATGAATTTCAAATTAAGGTTCATACCAAAATATTGGTATTTGAAGATTATGATATTACAAGTGTTTTAGATGATGAATTGCATGCCTATCTTGGTTTATGATATATTGAAGGTTGAATTTCACTATTTTGATTAAGAT
>NW_025871388.1:0-7880 GCF_002878395.1 Capsicum annuum
AATAATAATTAAAGAACCCTTAAAATTGAAATGAACCAAAATATATTATAAATACCACAAATTTCAACGATTATTAGCAATCACCATCCAATTCCATTTCATAAAATGAAGTACCGAATCCACCAAAAAGCTACCCATTTTTCTCCACCAAGTATTTACGGTTTTCATATTTTTGTTTGAAATTCCTTTTTTTTTTTTTTTTTTTGCCATTTGGTTTTTTAATTTTTAATTTTTGACAATCAAATTTCTAAAATTCCTAATTTTACGATCTTTGGGAAGTTCCTTATTTTGTATCTGGGAAATGATGTTGGTTTGCAAAAAAAATTTTCCTTTGCTTTAGCAGGTTAGTTTTGCTATTTGTAATTATTTTCTTGCTTTATTTTTTTGTCCCTTTTGTCTTTTACATAGATTTAAAAACAAAGATTTAAATTTTAGTTATCTATTAGCGGACTAATAATATATGGAAAATTAAATAGCTAGAGCAAATTTAAATATAAATAAAAAGAAATATAAAAGTCATTTCATGTTTAGTAAAATGCTCTTAGGAATATTTCGTGGAAATAAAGAGACTATGCTTTAAATTTAAATTCTTAATTCCTAAATGTTAGCTGCATATTGTACGTAGTTGCAAGAGTATTTTGTGAAAATATAATTCCACAAAAGTAGAACACGAAACGAATTTGTGAGGGTGTTTTAAATTTTTAAGAATTCTTACTCACTAAATTAAATCATCATTAGGATTTAAAATTTGAATTACATGATACCATTTTAATTAGTATTAAATGTATTTGGATTATGCTTTATTTAATTCCTCGAACAATCTTGATAGCACAAAATGTTTCAACATCTTGGCTAGAATGTAGTTGTTTGAGCTAAATTTCAATAAAATTGAAGAATAAAAGAGAATTCAAATTTGAATACTTATATACACGCTGATTTAGGGGTGAACAGTTTATTCTATTTCCAACAATCACTTTCAAGATGTTTTGCGGAAATTTTGGAAAGAGAGTCACCACTTAATTTTGAAAAGGAATTAAGAAACATTTATAAAAGTTACTTCAAACGATTCAAACCAGGAAAATTGTTTTAAGTGAGAGATTCTAGATAAGCGGTTCCTATTAACGTTTTAGGAAGGTGTTAGGCACCTAAAACGTCCGCTAACTTGTGGCTATCCGAACTGTTTGAAAATCGTCTTTTGATTAACTTCGAAAAGATTAATTTGTTGAAATAGTGATTTGATTTTTTCAAAAAAAAAAAAAAGACTTGTGTAAAATAAATTTAGGCAACTTAGTAGGGATTTTAATTAAGTCTAAACAAAACTAATAAATAAATAAACACATAAAAGGGGAAGGAAGGAGAAAGTAAAGGATTTAGGCCATTAGGCCCAAATCAACGAGACCTGTCCTAGTCTAGTTGGACTTCCAACCCATTTCACCTGTCGTAAATTATTTTTCGAGCCTTTGGCTCGAGTCTTGCTTCACCTGTATTAAATACAACTTTGGCTTCGAGGCCGAAATGAATAAATAAATAAATGACTAGATGAATAAATAAAAAGAAGACAATAATAAAAATTGAGACTTTTCAAGTCTTTTAGTGACCTCATCAATGGGTTTTGACTCATTTTCCTTCTTTGTCTATCTTCTAGCACCCGCACACCATGTAGTGGACCTTGGGTTTAAACTTCGAATTTGACTCGAAGGGGTGAGCCTCATTTACCCATTACGAAATGCTGGAGGAGAGGAGTCCATTTGGACTCGAGATGTTTTTTGCATGCAAAGAAAAGATAAAGACATTAATATATGTTCAAGGCATAAAAGTGACATATTTCAAAGTAAAAGAAACTATCAAGAACCAATTTTTGAATGACAAAAATAAACACACTTGCACAAAATGAGAGTCAACAAATAAAAAATGCAAAGCAAAAGTTTCACAATCATACTATGCATGAGTCAAAAATATCCAAATAATTTTATTTAGCCGCAAAAGTTCGAACTTTCTTATCATTTTGAAAAGACAACATGTGAACAAAGAAGAATAAACATCTTGAATGAAAAATAAAGCTAGCACTTCATATTTTATATGAGGGTTTTGAAATTCATTAAAATAATTAATAAGCAAATGACAAATTCTTGACTTAACTAATTATTATTTTTATTAAGGCGCAATAAATAATAATAACTATTTTTCCAACATAAAATAAACAACTTTACATGCTAAAAAAAAACATATCTACCAACAATAAGTTTAAAAAAGATATGGGTATTGTTTTTCAAGTAAAAATCTAAACTTTATCCAAAATAATCAAAGAATAAAGTAAAAAAAGAGAAACAATCAATATTATCTATTCTTTTCAACATAAAGGAAATAACTTTACATGCTAAAAACAAATATATCTATCAACAATAAGTTTAAACAAGACATGGGTATCGTTTTTCAAGTAAAATCTAAACTTTATTCAAATAATCAAAGAATAAGGTGAAAAGACAAAACATTCAACATTAACTATTCTTCTAAACATAAAGAAAATAACTTTATATACTAAAAACAAATGTATCCAACAATAATGAGTTTTAAAAAAAAAACATAAATACATCTTTTAAGCAAAGATTGAAACTTTATCTAAAATAATCAAAGAATAAAGTCAAAAAAGGCACATACAACTATTGCTAGCTCATTTTTATATCATGAACATGAAAATAATTAGAATATCGATATCATAACGTCCTAGGGCCTTTAAGGTTATCTATAACATACAATCCCAACAAATAAAATTATATCTACGAACTACGAAGAAGAAAAAAAGATGAAGAGAAAAACGATAATAAAAACTAAAATAATTTAAAAAAAAAAGAAAAAAAAAGGTGTGTTTACCTTTTGGGAGGCAGCAAAATGAGACTACGAGCTTCATTGGAATCAACCACCATCGAAAAACATCGCCGGCAACTCAAAAATTTTGATTAGTCAATTAACTTTATGAAACAAAAATTTTTACTAAATAAAAATAACTATTTTTGCTCAAAAGGATTTTTTCCCTTTTCTAGCTTTTTTTTTTTCTTCCTTCTCCCCTCCATTCTCTACCAAAGTAGTGGTGGTATTTATAGGAGAGAATGGGGTATTTTTTTCCCTTTTCCACCAATGTGGGAGAAAAACATTTATAGGAAAGGATAGAGATTTACTTCTTGTCATCTACCAATGTGGGAGAAAAAGCATTTAGGGGGGGTTTTGGAATGTAAAAATTAAAGATAAAGTGAGGTGGAAGATAATGTGGGGAGAAATAGTACAATGTAGTACAATCTTTGAATTTCAAAATTGAAAAAGGACAAAGTTGGGGGAATAGTGCAATTTGAATTTATTTTTTGATGGAAATTGGGTAATGGTTATGAGAGTTCTTGAGAATTTTGGGGTTAGTTAAAATATAACCCCAATTGTAATTTAAAATTTAGCCATAGTTATTTATTTTGACCAAATTAAAAGTTAATTGACGAATTGCATTGCAATTGTGACCAATTTTCAATTATGGTCAAATCTAATAGATTGGGTAAATTAAATTAATACTTTTTTTTATCCCGAGCTTCTTGATTTAATAAAATGACTGCATATTTATCCGAATAAATTATTTTTGAGAGTAAATTATATTTTCATTAAGATTTTAATCATTTTATTTTATTTTCAAGATAAGCCTTAATTAAATTCGATATTTTATAAAATAAATATTTAAGTAACAAATTACATAATCTCGTATAACTGAACATGATAGTATATAATCGCTACTTAGAATGACAAAATCACGTATGAAAAATATTTTAAGTTTTTTTTTTATTTGGGTGAAATAATTATTTTGCTTTATTAAAAATTGAAGAAACTCAGGATTAAATTTAGTCGTGGAGGGCAAAAATTAGGTGTCAACAGCTGCCTCCTTCCTTTGGGTAAGGTGGATGTAAGTAACCCTGGTCAAAGGGAGGTTGACGTTCTTAATTTTTATCCGACCATAGATTCGAATCTGAAAGAGGTTGGTTTTCGCACGAGTTTCATAGAGTCATGGCCGTACCTCGGTATTAGGTTTCCTACACATCCCAGGTTACATGAGAATTCAGGCCACTTGTAGTTCATAGAGCTTGATTTAAAGCACGATTTTCAAAAAATTCACAAATTATCTCAGTTTTAGAGTGTTTGATAAAATCGAGAAACTGGGAAATAAAGGGATTAGGGGGAGGTTGGAATGCAGATGAGTTTTCTACATAGATCCCAGCCTACATATCCCCAAGATTTCAAGGAATCAGACTGCTTGTAGTTCGACTCAATCGGTAGAAAAGATAATCTTTTATTTCAGACCATCTTTGGCTCGGAATGAGTGACAAGTTGATTGAATTGTAGAAAAGAGGCTTGTAACCTCTTGACCATGAATGTGGGATCCTTCACATCCATAGTTAAGAACTTACCTGGACATAATTTCCAAAACTCTAAGTGTGTTGCAACCCGAATTTGAAAAAATGAGAAGGTTATCCTCGGCATGAGTTTAAAAATATCCCGAAGGTGAAGCTGAAACCAGAATATCTCGAAATACCCACATGCCTTCTAACAGGGGTGTAGTTGGATGGTGGTGGTGATCAGCCTTTAGCTCGCGTCCAAAGAGTTTGATGTCCCTCTTTAGACTATGTCCCGTTTTGCTGCTAAGAAAGAGTTTCACGTTGTGCTGTGTCCTACCTGAAGTCGTCCGCACCTGTGGTTTTTATTTGAGATTTTCATCCTCTCGGATGCTCTCAACAATGCTTCAGGCAAAAAGTGTTAATGTTAAACATAATTCATGAAAGAGGTAAGTAATCTTTTACCATATCTTCACGTGAGTTGTGGCCTGAAAAGCGAAGTCATCCTTTATTGTACCTGTTTAATGGGAAATAACTCGCAATAACAGACACAACAACCTCCTTGGTTGTTGTATAATTAGCTCATCTGTCGAGCGAATATGTTTTCAAAGTGGGGTGGCCCTTTTGGTTACCTATATCACTTGTTGTATGTGGCATAATAAACTCTCCGGTTGTAGCCGATGAGGGGAAATAGTACAATATAATACAATCTTTGAATTTCAAAATTGGAAAAGGACAAAGTTGGGGGGAATAGTGCAATTTGAATTTATTTTTTGGTGGGAATTGGGTAAAAGTTATGAGAGTTCTTGAGAATTTTGGGGTTATTTAAAATATAACCCCAATTGGAATTTTAAATTTAGCCATATTTATTTATTTTGATCAAATTAAAAATTAATTGACAAATTGCATTGCAATTATGACCGATTTTCAATTATGGTCAAATCTAATAGATTGGTTAAATTAAATTAATACTTTTTTTTATCCCGAGCTTCTTGATTTAATAAAATGAATGCATATTTATCCAAATAAATTATTTTTGAGAATAAATTATATTTAAATTAAGATTTTAATCATTTGAATTTATTTTCAAGATAAGCCTTAATTAAATTTGATATTTTGTAAAATAAATATTTAAGTAACAAATTATATAATCTCGTATAACTGAACATGATAGTATATAATCGCTACTTAAAATAACAAAATCACGTACGAAAAATATTTTAAGTTTTTTTTTTATTTGGATGAAATAATTATTTTGGTTTATTAAAAATTGAAGAAACTCAGGATTAAATTTAGTCGTGGAGGGCAAAAATTAGGTGTCAACACAAAATATCTTTGAAATTGCGGTAAACTCTCTTAAATATAAATTACTATAAATGAGAATGAAATGTGAGGACGAAGTTTGACCTTTATGTACCGTCTTCTCCATCAAATACAATCCTTCAACGAACAACTGATATGATGTGATAAATTCACCAACACTTTTACTATAATATATATAATCAAATATAACGAACACAATAATTTTCATGGAACAACACTTGGTATTCTATAAACAAAAAATTGTTATATACATATATCATATAGTCATCCAGTTGAATGTTGATATCGAAGAAGAATAAATTAAAATCAAATACACAAATAAATAATAAAAAATTGAAGATGAATATGATCGTTTTGTCTCAGCAACTATAAAGTCACATACAATAAAGGAAGAAAGAACATAAACTATAGACAGAGGCAAAAGAAACAATAAAAAAATAAATTAAAAAAGCTTTTATATTTTCATGAAGCGTAGTAATCAAATATTAACTAAAACTGCAAATTGATTATAGCTAATAGTTATGTCTTTGTGGAGAACGTGGGAGGGGGTGTTAGGATTTTTTTCCTGATTTTTTTACCAAAATTAACTTTTACTTTTTCTATAATTAAAGCTGCAAATTAATTATAGCTAATAGTTATGTCTTTGTGGAGAACGCGGGAGGGGATGTTAGGGTTTTTGTCCTGATTTTCTTATCAAAAATTAAGTTTTACTTTTTCTTGGAAGAAAAATAAAAATTACCATAATTACTTTTACTTTTCCTGAAAGGAAAATATAAAAATTTTCTATATTTTGCTAACCTCTTTTCAGGAGGAAAGGTTTTAGACATTTATAAATAGAAGAACCTTTTTCCTACCATAACACAATAGCATCCACAATGTAGTCGTTTATGAGTTTGTTTAGGAAGAGATTTTCTCCTAATAGTTTTTTTTTTATACTTTTTGATATTAATTTTGAATATGTGGGTCGCTTGACCAAATCATATCAATAATAGATTTTTAGTATTAATCAATAATAGATTTTTAGTATTTTTTTTTGTGTTATCTGAATTATCACCGTCTTGGTTTGCAAACTATTAGCTTTCGCATGACGTCCTCTCGATTTTGAACCTTACAAGTCGTATCAGAGTCTATCGTTCCAAGATCCAATGGTTTGGTGAAATAAGGTTAAAGACAGGTTCAAAGCGATTTCAAATCATGTTGCAACCAATTTGATGATAATGAAGATGTTTTGTCATAATAACATTACATGTGGAGATAATTGTCAGTCATATTTTCAACAATCTTGCTGTTACATATTAGAAAATAAAGCTCACTTTTAACCCTGCAAAAGAGTTTCAATATTTTTAACCCGAAAAGGGCTGATATATTTTAACCTCAAAAGGCTCAATTTTTAAAACATGTCAAACAACAGTGATATATGAAGAATATGTGAATAACAAAGATCATGCATAAGAAGAAGAAGGATCATGAATATTTTGCAGAAAATCAAGCCAAAAAGGAGAGATTTGTTAGGGTTTTTGTCCTGATTTTCTTACCAAAATTAAGTTTTACTTTTTCTTATAAAGAAAATAAAAGTTGTCATAATTACTTTTATTTTTCCTGAATCCAAGAGAAAAGTTTTGGACATCTGTAAATAGAATAAACCCTTCTCATACCATAACACAATAGCATCCACAATGTAGTCGTTTATGAGTTTGTTTAGGGAGAGATTTTCTCCAAATAGTTTTTTTATACTTTTTTATATTAGTTTTCAATATGTAGGTCGCTTGACCAAATCATATCAAGAATAGATTTTTAATATTTTTTTTCTGTGTCATTTGAATTATCATCATCTTAATTTATAAACTATTAACTTTTCCATGACATCCTCTCGATTTCGAATCCAGCAAAAAACATGATAATGGACAACGTGGGGCGGGGAAACAGGGGGAATGGGTTACGTGAAAGTAGTATAATTGGGTTAGAATAATTTTTTTTAAAAAAAATAACTTTTTGTTATTTTGTAATTTTCTATCTTTTTTTTTTTAAGATTAGTACTGCTATGTTTCCTTTTTTTTTTTTTTTTTTGTAATTTGCAATTAAAATTTATACTAAAATACGCATATGTACATGAATTTAAACCAAACAAATATATATTTTAAGTATTTTGAAAGTGGGGATGGAATTTACATGTTGTCTAAAAGAATAAGTTCT
>NW_025871389.1:0-1724 GCF_002878395.1 Capsicum annuum
AAACGTCCAGTTCCGATAAATTTTCGTATGCTTCGACGTTTTTCCGGTAACACGATCACCGGAGCCAATAATTGGATGCGATATCATTTTAGTGCGTATCTCGACTTTCGGTAAAAGAGTGGTGGGAATTTCAATGAATTTTTCAATTGATTATTCTCGTTTAGTGTATTTCTCCCTCAAGGACCATTTCTTTCCCCTTTTCTCCTCACCCGTTTATTTCCAGTGAGAGCCATGGTGTATATCTATGTGTGTATTTTAGTGTGGGGTATGAATGGTGAAGGGAATCTATGTTGTTTCCTTCAGTCAGGTCTGCTAATGGAGAAAGGGTCTGAGGATGAGTAGTTGAGAGTGTGTGTATATTGAGTATTTTTTTTTGTTTCCAGTGGGTTATAGAATACTATAGTGTGAGTGAAATTCCTGTCCAAGCTCCCTTGAAAAATGGAATATGTGTGTCAATATATGGTGTCTTCCCTGGGTTCAAAAACGTGTAAAAAGGGTAGGAGGGGTAGGGCAGGGTAGTGGTGAGGTGGGGTACAGTTTGTTAGGATAGGGTAGGTAGGTGTTTTTTTTTTTTTTAATTGGGTGGGTTGTTAGAATATTAGGATAAAACAAAATTAGTTAGGGGGTTGTTATTCTTGTCATTTTGTGGAGGGATTATCACACGGGTGAGGGTACACGGTAGGATAAGGTAAACAATAGGTAAAAACGATATCGGGGAGGGACGAAATTAGGTGTCTACACTATAATAATAATGAATCAATTGGTCATTGTTACTATGTGTGTGAACATAAATATGAGGTGTGGAAATAGGACTATTCAATTTCGGGGAGGGATGAAATTTGGTGTCTACATCATGCCCCCTTTGAATGTAAACATGAAGTGTTTTCAGGCAAAGAAGTAGACAGCGAGACCAAATTTTGACCCGGCCATTATTCAAAGAAAGAAATAGAAGGAAGAAGGACAACCGGGTCTTGACTTAAGACATCCTTCCTACCCAAGTTATGAGAGAATCAAGTCACGGGTATCTCCAAGGATTGGAAGAAGATGGGCTATACCGAGTTGGAGAGTCGAGTGAGGTTCCATCGAGGTTCCGATCCGCGGCTCTGTTATTACATCCAAAAATGAAAATTACAAGTTAAAACATAAATGAAACTACAAAAATCCTATCTATACAGCTTCTGTTGGCTCTTGACTCAACTTTTATCACCCTATTCTTCAGGCGGGCTCCTGACTTGCAATTTCTTTTCAACATGTTGCTTGGCTTTCAATTACTTTGCTTTGTTGCTTGACGTTTCGTTTCTTCACCCTATTCTCCAGGCGGGCTCCTGACTTGCTATTTCATCACTTTGTTGCTTGACTTTTATTTCTTCACTCTATTCTCCAGGCGGGCCTCTGACTTGCTATTTCATCACCCTGTTCTTCAGGCGGGCTCCTGACTTGCTATTTCATCACCCTGTTCTTCATGCGGGCTCCTGAAACCCAGAATTAAAACTAGAATGAAAATTATCCCAAACAAAAATTATAGTAAAGTAGTATTTCATTTTCGAAAGCATTGTCCCATTTTCCAGGAGGGTCCTGAACAGAAAGTAAAGTCCCATTTTTCAGGAGGGTCCTGAACATAAAGTAAAATCCCATTTTTCAGGAGTGTCCTGAACAGAAAGTAAAATCCTATTTTTCAGGAGGGTCCTGAGCAGAAAGTAAAATCCCATTTTTCAGGAGGGTCA
>NW_025871390.1:0-2787 GCF_002878395.1 Capsicum annuum
GATAGGATTTTGTAATTTCATTTATGTTTTAACTTGTAATTTTTATTTTTGATGTAATGACAGAGCCGCGGAACGAAACCTCGAGGGAACCTCACTCGACTCTCCAATACGGTATTGTCCTTCTCTTCAAAATCCTTTGAAATACCCGTGACTTGATTCCCTCATTACTTAGGTAGGTAGGATGTCTTAATACAAGACCCGGTTGTCCTTCTTCTTTCTGTTTCTTTCTTTGAATAATGGTCGGGTAAAAATTTTGTTTCGTTGTCTATTTATTTGCCTGAAAACACTTCGTGTTTACATTCAAAGAGGGCATGATGTAGACACCTAATTTTGTCCCTCCCGAAGTCCAATTTTATCCATTTTTATCTTGCCTTATCACGCACCCTCACCCATGTAATTAACCCTCCATAAAATGACAAAAATAACAACCCCTAACTAATTTTATCTTATTCTAACAACCCCTCCCTATTAAGTTTTAACACCTCACATACCCCACCTCACCACCTACCTCACCTAACCCCTACCCCTACATACCCTCCCTCTCTCATGGGATACACAAAAAAATACTAATTGGGAGCCCACGTGATGAGTGAGGAATTTCTATTCTTGAATTGAGAAAAGGAACCTTCTAGGAAAGGGGTAAGGGGGGACCATATTTGGTTTTGGGTGGTTTTCATTTTAGTATATAGATATACATAGAGTGCAAAAAAAAAGGGGAACTCACATTTTTTTTCTCCTGAGATCACAAAACATATACATAGAGAATATACAGAGAAGGGAGCATAAAATAGAGGGATTCCATTTTTCTTTCTCCTTTTTCTCACCCACAGTAACTTCGACACCATCACAGGCATACGGATTCACCAATAGACACACATACGTCTTCTTCCAATTCTTTGGTTCTTCCAGAAACTCACGCAAGAACTAGAAAGCACACCCACACTTTATTGAATATGCACACAACACATTCTTCTCCGTACATGATTAACGTAAAAATCACAAACACCATACATAGTGAATGGTGAGTGATGGAGAGACAGTAGTGAGTGGGAGAGGGTTCTGAACAGTGAGAGATATCAGAGATCGAGAGAGAGACGAACAAGGTTTGAATCGGTAAAGCTGAACGGAAATCGATAGGAATCTGGTGGGTTTGAGTTGGCCGGCGATCTCTTCGCCGGAGATGACTGTTTTTGATCTTTTTCAGGCGATTCCATTTTGAAAACATTAAAATTCATCGGAAATCCAATCCTTTTCTGACTATTCGTGCTGCTGTCTGTGTTCACGAAGTTCCGGCAACTAGATTTTTTGGGTTTTCTCATATTTTTGGGCTCGGATATTCACACGCATTTTGGACTTCTGTTCGAGTTAGGTTTTGGGTGTCATCGTGGTTCAAACTGGTATTATTCTATTCGGGAGTTTGAGTTCGAGGTCTGTCAGTTGTGGTTCATTGGTCCCGGGTCTTCTGTCAGTTCAAGTTGGTCGAATGAAAGCCCCAATTTAAGGTCATCTCCTCATCTTATTTTTATTCTTAGTTCATTTTTATTATGGTGAGTGGTTGATTATTGTCGTCTCGACTTTCTCTTTATCTTATGCGTGAGGTGAATGATGAATGTCGAATATTATTGATTGTGGATTGCTGAAATATTATTGTGAATTAATAGTCGAAGCATGTGTTAATCATGTGATTGAGTAAGAAATTGGGGATGGGAATTGCAAGGTTGATAAGATGAATTTGGATTACCTTTGAGTTTATTGTTGTTATGTTTTGTTCGGAATAAATATCAAGTTATAAATCCGATAGCATCATGTTTAGGCCGACAATGGATAGGCAAAAGTAGGTTGGGTAGGCAAAGTTTAGGATCTGTGATTGTTGAAATGATGAAATGTTTGTGGAGTGGTTTCAATTTATGCATTGGGATCTATTGTATTAATTGGGCCGGGGAATGCCCCAAGGGATTTTTTTTGATTCACCGGGGAATGCCCCGATGTATTATGTATTCGAAGGACGTCTGTGATGAAGGCCCGAAGTATCGGGTAAGGCATTGGATCGTAGTTTAGGATTAGTGTAGGATAGCGTAGGTTTATTTTTCAATACCTTTTTTGTTCATTTCGGGTTGTAATAATTGGACTGGACATTATTATTTTGGTTTTTGGATTGTTGTTTGATGTTGGTTTATGTTCGTTGTGTGGTTTATACATTTGTGTTGTCTAATTAGCCGATACTCTCCACCAAGCGACCGTGGTCGAACCACGGGACCAAGGGGTGCCTAACACCTTCCCCTCGATCAATAGAATTCCTTAGTCGGAATCTCTGTTCGCGGATCAGTTTTACAGAGTCAAAATCATTTTGTAAAGGGTTTTCCAAAGGTGTCTTGGCACACGGATTATGCCAAGTGGCGACTCTGAGGTTTGAATATAAATAATCCTTTTCGAAACAAATTTTCATTTTTTGTCACTTTGATAATAAAAATACTTTCGAAGTGTAAAATCGAATCTTTTCAGAGTAAAAAAAGGGGTGTGACACTGCCAAGTATGCTCAAAGCCATCAACAGAAAGTGGAAAGCATGGAGAGCATCACGGTGGCTCAAAAAGAAGAAGAAGACAAAATTGATGAATCTGAAATTACAGAAGGTAATTTTCTCCAACTCAATTGCCTGTTCTTTCAGCTATTACTATTTCATGTTTTATTTACAAGGTTCTCATTTTGAAACTTTTATGACGGAGGGCAGCAGAGCTTCATGCTTGTCTCTATGAGTTATATGGTTCATTTATGTTTTAATTCCTGCG
>NW_025871391.1:0-4271 GCF_002878395.1 Capsicum annuum
ATTGATTTCTTTTAATGGAACTCTTGTATGTTTTAAACTGGACAAAAGATTTATGCATGGTTTAAATGGTTTGAAAAGGATATGGTCTTAATGGTTATGCTTGTTAAGAACATGAAAGTCTCCCAAGTGGATTTAATATAGTATATGGAAGGGCACCTAAGGTCTCCTTAACCTAAATGGTTTGGCTATAGATATTACTTGTAAGTAAAGGGTGGTATGACGGTACCTCCAATATTGGCCTTGGTTAATAAATGGTAAATGGATTGTTTGGACATGGTTTTAATGGACATTATTGGCAGGGTGTGTAGCTAAGGCATGGAAGGTGGCCCGGGAAAACCAATACCAAAAACTCATATTTACCGATATGAGGGGCTTAATAATCATGTATGTGTACCACATTTTATATTGGAGGATGTACTAGTCATCCCATGTTATATTCCCTAGTCGCGTGCTACATATACCGGGGGCCTTTCAGCAGGGGGAGATAAACCCATATGGCCCATGGGTGGTTCGAATGGCAAAGCTACATAACCCAGGTAAAGGTTGTAAGTGCATGCTAAACTCGGTTCCCTTTCCCGGCACTTATATATGTATGTATGCATTATGGATGGTTTTACTTGGTATTATTTTATCCTTATCTGAGATTCATGCTAGCGCTGACTCGCTAACCCCGTTTACTGGCGGATTACATCCACGCTATGTTAGAACCAACCATTCTACTCACCATGTTTAGCACGTGAAATTGGTATCAATATTTGGACTGAAGTGGTGAGCTTCCATCCTTTCAGAAGGCATCATTTCATGTTATGGATTTCTTAAGATATTTTTCTTTTATTTTGGATATTGCTTTTGGCCATGGTTGGGGGCATGTACCAACTAGATTCGTTTACTCTTTTGGATAGAGGCTTTATGGTACTTCTGGGGGTTGGTATGGATGGGATCGATAGAGGTGTCAGCCTTAGCATTGAGATTGATATTGAGGCTGGCATCATCGGACATGACTTCTCATTATTCCATCATATTATATTTTGGGATTGATTTTTATCTTATGTTTTGGTATTCCCTTTGGTTTATGGTCTATGGTTTGCATTGGTATGGTTGGGCGATTTGTGTGGTACTATTGGACTCGGTTGGATGAGTCCTGATTGTGACCTTATCCCAGAGTCTTAATAAGAACAATAGCACTATCTTTTTATATGTTTGAAATTCATCCCATCTAATGCTGGACATAGGTGGTTGGGTTGGGTAACAGGGGGCAGTCCATAGTCCTGGTTAGACTTGAGATGCCCATTAAGACAAGACCCAGGGTTGGGTCATGTCAAGTTGGTATCAAAGCCTAGGTTCATGGTCAACTGGGAAGTCTAAAAAGTCATTTTGAGTAGAGTCTCTTTTAGGGTATGAAGCATGCTAGACTCATAAGAGAGAGGCAGCAAAATGTTTAGGAATGTTTCACTTTCTTAGTGTTTATAAGACCCCGTAAAGTTTTCTTTTCGTCAAATCCTTTGAAGCAAGTTTAAAGAAGCTTAACACTTACAATTTTATCTAAGAATTCCAATACTTAGTTCATTTTGAACCCTTAGCTTTGATGAATTATTTCGCAACCTTCTCCGACCTTTTTTTCTTGATTTTGTTGTTGTGTTGCGATGGGGCAAGGTCGTAAGGTATCTAGGGTATGTTGAACATTACAGAGTTCTTAATCGTATTGGGAAAGTAGCTGATGAAGTAGAGTTGCCTGCAAAACTGTCAGCTATTTATCCTATCTTCCATGTCTCTATGCTTAAGAAATGTATTGGTGATTTTGTTGTTATAGATCATTCAGAAATCACTGATGTTTGAGACAGTCTTTCTTTTAATGAGGTTCCAGTTGAAATCCTAGACTACCAAGTCCAGAGACTAAGGAACAAAGAAGTTCCCTTGGTCAAAGTTTTGTCGTAGAACCAGTTAGTTGAGGGTGCTACTTGGGAAGCAAAAGTATATATGGCCATTCTTATCATAAGCTTATGTATTCTATGAAGTATCCGAAGGTTTAGAATGAAGTAAAGTCAATTTAGCCAAATATTTCAGCTATGTATCCTTCACTTTCTCAACGTTTTGAACATATCATTCTACATTCGAGGATGAATATTCCCAAAGGGGAGATATAGTAAGACCCCGTAAAGTTTCCTCATTGGCAAAGCCTTCGAAGCAAGTTAAAAGAAGCTTAACACTTAGAATTTTAGCTAAGTGTTCCAACACTTAGTTCAATTTTGATCCCTCAAACTTCGATGAATTATTTTGCGACCTTTCTGACCTCCGTTTCTTGATTTTGTTGTTCATTGCGATGGGGCAAGGTCGTAAGGTATCTCGGGTGAGTTTTAGAATTTTTAGAATCCATCTAGGGCACGTTTGGGGTGCCAAACCAGTAGCTAAAGGCTATTAAGGGGCGCAACCCAGCTTACCTAAGGCTCTGGTTAAGGTGCCGCCCACCTTAGCAAAGGCTTTGGGCAAGGCACTGCCCAGGCCATAGCCTTTGTGCCCAGTTTTCAGTTATTTTCTCCGTCTCATTAAGGGTAAAGTGGGTATTTTTCCACTTCTTTATCATCCTTAACATGAGATTACACCCCAAAAATACCGTATTATTCATACTTTCATGAAAAACTACAAAGAACATAGCTTAGGGTTTCTGCACAAACTTCAAGAAGACTCAAAAGTTAGCCGTCAGTTTTTAATAATTTTTTTAGAATAGGGATCCCCATTCCGATGGCTACAAGAAGCACCCATTAATTTAAAGAATAGCAACCCAAATTCAGAAACTCACTTAAAGTTTTAATTTCAAGGTATGTGGGGTTTGAACAAGAACACTCTTTCATTCTTGTGCCTATAAGTTTTAGATTTTCTTAAAGAATTTCATATTTCCAAGATGAATTCATATTATTTTGCTATATTTCAAGTTATGAGATTATGGAATTGTTCTAGTTTTGAGTTGCATGATTATTTTGTTCAATTATGATCTAAATTGAGATTTTATGATATAAATTGCACATTCCTATATTGATATCATGTTTCCAAGAATTTTCAAGAGTTGTTGTCATGAGTTGACCTTTATTATGAAATTGTGAGTCTTTGAGGATGAATTATTGATACTCCAAGAAGTGTACTTATATTTCCATGTTGTTGAGATTTTAAAACTTTGATGAAAAGTCCATTAAGATTTCAAGAAAAAAATTGATTTTTGATCCTAAGTTAAGAAAAAAATCCACATTATTTGTTTGATTTGAGATAAAGGGGAAGCATATTGGCTCCCATTACATATTGTTGAATTGTTTAAGATGGATTTTCTTAAAGTTCTGAGCTAAGTAAGGGAGTAGTATTTAGAACCGACTTGGGCTTGATTCCAAGGTCTCTGCCCCAGAATACGTGCCCCCATAGTTTTCTGATTTACCCCAAGTGGGTTAAGCTCGTGATCACTAAAAGTTAAAGTTTCTTCTCTGATGGAAAGGATAGAATAGCTCTCCCCAACGTGGGCAAGACGTTGGACTCCATGTAGCTCACATGGTTTATGTCGGTTAGAAGAAACTCCCAAAGTTATATAATCCCGAGTCCCAAGTGCCCCAAAGTCTCTTAAGTTTTCTAGAGTCTCAAGTCTTAAAGTTCCTAAAGTATCAAGTTCTTGACTTTCAAAGAAGTTCGACTATCATTAAGCTAAAAGTGTAAGTTTGAAGGTATATTGATTTTGAAGGCTATGACCCTATGATTCCTAAAGTTTTCAAGTGTCAGGATTATTAAGTTCCCAAGAAGTTTTTTTCTTTCATGAGATTATAGCTTATGTCCTAAAAGTTGATATTTTAAGATTTAATCTAATTTACAAGTTGAGAACAAAGAATGAATACAGATCAAGAATAAAGTGAAGTGACTCACGTGATTTCTATTATCTCTTTCCTAACCATAACTTACGAGAATTTTATTCAAACTATGTGGTTATCTATTATATCATGCATGTTTTCTATTAATACTTGTGATACTGATTATTTATTTGCATACACCCCTTCATGCTTAGTACATTCCCAAAGTATTGATCCACATATACGTCTATGTGCTACATTATCTTATAATATAGGTTCAGGTGCTCTGTCCCAGCCTCGTCAGTGATCCCCGAGTTCCTTTATCTATATCTCCACAGTGGTGAGTACTCATGGTTCAAGGACCGGTTGTTTTCAGATTTTTAGTTTATCTAGTAGTTGTTCATCTCTTTTCAGTTGAGTATGAGTCAGTTGGGGACCTATCCCAATGAC
>NW_025871392.1:0-2320 GCF_002878395.1 Capsicum annuum
AGATGGTGTGTTGAGATTGTAGGGTAGATTGTGTGTCCCGAATGTTGATGATCTAAGACAGAGGATTATGGCTGAAGCGCACGGAGAGTGATATTCTATTCATCCTGGTGCCACCAAGATGTACTGAGACTTGCGGGAAATCTATTGGTGGAGTGGCATGAATAAAGATATAGCAGCGTTTGTAGCAAAGTGTTCAATATGCCAACAGGTTAAGGTTAAACACCAAAGACCTGGTGGTATGATGCAAAAGTTTAGTATTCCCACCTAGAAGTGGGAAGAGATAAATATGGACTTCGTGCTTAGTTTACCTCCTTCCCGGCGCCATCATGATTCCATTTGGGTTGTGGTTGATAGGTTGACTAAGTTTGCTCATTTCTTGCCTGTTCATACTTCATATACTGCTGAGGATTACGCTAGATTGTATATCCGAGAGCTAGTCAGACTGCATGGAGTTCCCTTGTCTATCATTTTGGATAGGGGTACTCAGTTCACTTCACAATTTTGAAAAGCTTTTCAGAAGGGTCTTGGTACCAAAGTGCTTTTGAGTTCTATTTTTCATCCACAGACCGATGGTCAGGCTGAGCGGACCATCCAGACCTTAGAGGATATGTTGAGAGCTTGTGCACTTGACTTTAAGGGAAGTTGGGATGATCACATACCGTTGATAGAGTTTGCTTACAATAATAGTTTCCACTCTAGTATTGGCATGGCTCCGTTTGAAGTCTTGTATGGGAGGAAGAGTAGATCACCCATAGGTTGGTTCAAGATGGGTAAAGCGGCTGTGAGTGGTCCTGATTTGGTATTCGAGGCTATGGAAAAAGTTAAGTTGATTAGGGAAAGGTTGAAAACTACGCAGAGTTGTCAGAAGTCATATGCGGATGTTAGAAGGAGAGACCTTGAGGTTGAAGTTGGTGACCTAGTGTATCTGAAAATTTCACCCATGAGGGGGGTGAAGAGATTCGAAAAGAAGGGGAAGCTTAGTCCCCGTTATGTTGGTCCTTACAAAATTCTTAGCCGTGTTGGTAAGGTAGCTTATGAGGTCGAGTTGTCTTCCGAGTTATCCTCTGTTCATCCAATATTCCATGTCTCCATGCTTAGAAAGCATATTAGAGATGCTGTGGTAGTGGATTCCTCTGTGAGTGCTGACATTCAAGAAAATCTTTGTGGATTCCTCTGTGAGTGCTGACATTCAAGAAAATCTTTCCTTTGATGAGATTCCTGTTGAGATTCTTGATTTCAGTGTCCGAAGACTAAGGAACAAAGAAGCTCCCTTGGTCAAGGTGTTGTGGCGAAACCAATCTGTTGAGGGTGCAACTTGGGAAGCTGAAGAGGATATGTGATCCAAGTACCTGCACCTATTTTCCGCGAACTTCAATCAAGCCGAAGGTACCGTTCTTTCCTAAATCATGTACTTTTGATAAAAGTTGCAGCAATTCAGTTGTCATTTATTATGTGTTCAGCTGTAGTTTCTTGAATTTATGCATTCTATGTTGCATTCGGAGTGAGAAATGATGTGGTGATGAGTCTAACGAATGGTTTCAGCTGTATGCTCTATTCCCTATCTAATCATTCGAGGACGAATGTTTCCAAGGGGGGATGATGTAATATCCCGGGAAATTTTTCGTTGAAATTTTATGCGTAAATGTGTTGGGTTCTATCTTTTAGAATGAATTATAAATTTTTCGTACGAAATGTCTTAGATTATGACCCACCATTGAGTAGAGTATCGAATAATCTTTCCAACGATATGTGGATCATCCAAAACAGACACCCGAGCGAAGAGTTATGAACATTTCGATCGAACTGTGAATAGTACTGAAAAGTAAAACGTGCAGGAAAAAGTACTGAGGCCTGGCGTATTTTTTCTCCAACTTTAAATGATCATAACTCCTTGTACATAATGATCTGGGTGATCTACTATATATCAACGGAAAGCTCTGTCATTCCTCTTTCTAATGAAATTAGTTTCATCTAATTTGTCTATTGGAACAAAAAGTTATGGTCGATCTACTTCAGCCTATCAAAAGAGAATTTTTGGGTTAACTTCAAACGATCATAAATCCTCGTACACAATGATCTGGGTGAGATACTATATATCAATGATCGGAGCAAAACGTTATGGTTGATCTACTTCAAACTATCAAAACAGTCCACCAAAAGATGGATTCGAGAATTTTTTTTATTTTTAGGGGCGTTTTGTCATCCCCCCTCACCCAAAATCCGTCGAAACCCTATATTAAAGCCTATTAGAAGCATTATATGTTATATTTCATCAAATTTCCTCAAAAAGAAAACCCTAAGCTCCTACAACCAACTTCAA